>NW_014557714.1:825407-987725 GCF_001313825.1 Dinoponera quadriceps | reverse complement strand
GGGGGGGGGGGGGGCGAAAGAAGAATCCGAAGAACGATGCGGCTATACAACAATGGCGATGATCATCATGGTCGTTCGGCCGCCTCCGGGCGATTGGCTCGGCGTACGAATGTACGTTAACAGCGAATATACTGAAGCCATTTGCCGATTAATTTTATGTATAATTACACGCGCGCGCGAAATCGACAATTAATTCAACACGGAAATTAGTATTTACATTCGTGTAGAAACAATTTATGCAAATAATTTCGCACACGCGTGACGACGCAGCGCGCGCGCTCGGCGCGGCGTTCGGAGACGGTGGAGATCGATATTCGAAATCGGCCGATCTCTCGTTTGGGAATCTCGGTGACGCGCGATCAAGATCCCAGTTCGCGAATTCAAAGAAGAAATCCCCGGAATATGGAAGCCCCGGACGTAACGATATATATCCGCGATATAACGTCCATCGCGATGCGGCGATGCCCCGAGCCAATTGTATCTCATACGTAGATAGTTTTATTACATGCATACGTATCCGCGCGTCTGCGCCGCGGGGCAGGCGAGCGCGCGCGGATAAAGATAGAGGCGGGATAGGGAATACACAATTATTGTGTACCTACCTGGGCAAGTGTGCCCGTGACCAATACCGGGCTTTCTTCGTTAATAAACGCCGCGACACGATATTCGCGAGCGATGTACTTATGCGCGGACACACCGGCGCGCCTCTTTGTTAATACGGCCGGCTCGATAAAAATGATCTCGCCGCCCCTCGCACGTTCGACGAACGCGCTCCTCACGAATAATAATGAAAAATCGACTGGCCGCGTGGACTCGCATAAAAAGTTGCCGCTATAAAATCGTCCGCCCTCTGAAAGTGGTCCGCCTCGTGCGCTCCTCCGCCGCCGCGACCTTTTCAACAACGCCTAAGCTTCCGCGAGTACTCGCTTGCGAACTTCGGTTGCAAGTGATCCGTGGGATTCGGCTCGAGCGTGTGATGCACTCTCTGATTTTCTCGGAGTGAAATCTCCCGGTCAAAACGAGTGAAAACTCGCTGGAAGCGACTCGGTGAAAATACCGCCATTCGGGATCGCAGAGGAGTGAATGTTCGACTCAAACTCAGAGTGGATTCTCCGGCCCGTACGAGTGAACGTTTCAATCGATCCGAGAGTGAATTTGCTCCTGCGAGATGATGGAGCACGCAGACATTTACTAGGCCTACGGCCATTGGAGCTTTTCGATCACACGCATTGTGTTTGCACATTCGCCTGTCATGACAGTTGATTATTCGAGGAAACAGCCACGGTATCTCAGGTATTATTCAGGTAGAGTGGCGTTTGTAACGTGAAACGAAATCACAGCTGAAATGGAAGTAATATGTGATGAGGTGTTGTCGCTATTTTTTTGAATAACCACGATTTTTTATGCACGAATAGGATGGATGCACCGAGGGAAGAAATAAAAAATTATTTATTCGGTAGATATTAATAACATATTTATTTAAGTCTGAATTCTTTTATGTAAATGTAAAATAAACAATTGCTTTTATGACAAGCTACAGATTTAAGAAAAAATGGATATTTTCTCATTCGGACTTTTCTTCAGTAAGTAAAAATATGGATATTAGCGCAAGTAAATATATTATTAATGTTCATCGAATGAATATGTTTTGTTCATTACATATTTTTCCTCTTAGTATATGTGCGATTGAAGAATTCTCTGGTGACCCAGAGCCTAAATGTTAAAATGTTATGTCGGTTATGTACATAAGATTCACTCTTCAATTTCGAGTGGAAATATCCTCTCTATAATTCAGAGTGGAAAATTTACTTCATATCAGTAAAAGTTCAGTTCAATGCAGTAAACATTTTAAATAACATTAATATTACATTAATATTAAGTTGTTACAAAAGTTCTGTCAGTTTTTTAATCACAAATTTGAGACCAAAGGCTACCAAAGACTAATAGAAAATCAACAGCAAAAAAACATAAAAGAAACTGACAAAATTTTTGTAACAACCTAATATTAAAATTTTCAACTCTTAACAATCGAACTGTTATACAATATATGTTATACAGGACGTCTGACACATGTTGTCCGTCATATATTCATAGTTTAGGTAAATGTGAATAAAAAATCTTATACTAATTTACAAACAACCACGCAAAATATTGAGTTATTAATTATTGAAAAATCGCCATGTTTCTTCTTCGCCATATTTCTCTTTTAGAGGTTTCGTTAATTAATAATTCAAAAATTTGCGTGGTTTGATGAAGGATTCTTGTTCAGAATAGCCTAATTTACAGGTATATGACAGTTGTTGTACCTAGCGAAAGATCTAAGTATATTGAGCCTTGAACTTCGGACTTTGAACCAGTCACTAGATTCAACAGCTACCATATTCCTATAAATTAGATCCTTTTGAAAAAAAAAACGTCCTTTACCAATACACCAAATAACCGTGCAAATATCTGAGTCATTAATTAAAGGAGCATTCAAAATTTTGCGCGACTGTTTGCAAAATGGTAGATCAGTTTTTTGCTCATATTGACCCGAACTGAAAAGTACGTAACAGATGATGCAGCTTGTGCACGTTGTTGAGCAGAAGAAAGTAACATCGATGTGATCTTACTGTCGCTTAATGTTTACCGGGGGGGTGACTCGGTTGTCCGAATGGGATTTCACCGGGAGACATTTCGAGAGACCGACGAGGATTATTAGACACTGATCGGAATGTCGCAAGGGCGCTCCGCTTCGGAACCGCGTTACGCTAGGGGACTCAAGGTGGAAGCAGGCTGCTCACAGGCAGGCAGGCAGACAGGCAGGCACGCGTCCGCCGTCGTCGCGAACGCGAAAAGGGCCCCGGTCGGGCGTGAAGAACCGCCGTCGTCGCCTCTCGAACGTCAAATTAGAAAGGGAGGAGGTGGAGCGCGGAGACGGTCGAGAAGCGGCAGGTAGGTAGGTAGGTGATGCGAGTCGCGACGTCGTCCGCAACGACACCGTCGTACACTCGCGTTATCGGCCGCGGGCTATCGGCGGCGGGGCCTCTTACCCAGATACAGTTCTGATACGCACACGCTCGCTCGCTCGCGCGTGTGCACACGGAACGCATAAATTCGCGCACATACGTCAAGTGTGGTCGCAGCCCGAGGACACGACGAGGCGGCGGGGTTCGCTCGCGAGCGCACGAGCGCTAAGGACGCGCGCGTGCACGATGTCGTGCGCAGAAGAAGAGCACCACTAACTTCACGCGGACGTTTAATGGCCTCGGGGACGTCGGCGTATGCAAATGCGGGCGCGCTCGGTTACACTGGGCGACGATGTATCGCCGGAAAAACCCGCCGCTCCGAGTGGAAACCTCGTAGCGGGAGGGAACGAACGCCGGTACTTACCACTTCGCGGAAGTAGAAGAGTTCGGCAAGTCGCGCCGTTAATTAGGCAAGCGAACGAGGGAGCGAGCGAGCGCGCCGCAATTAAACGAGTACGTGGGGATCCGTGTATTCGGAAGATCCGACGGAGGACCGGACGAGTGTGCGTACATTCGCGTGCGCGCGGATAATTATACACGCGGATATTAAATATGTCGAATTCAATGAGCTCGAAAATGCGCGAAGCTCGAACGAACGAACGAACGAACGGGCGAACGTTTAATTAAATATTAAATGTTACGCGCGCCGCACGGTAATATTTAAGGAAAAAACATCACCGGATTTCTCTCTCTCTCTCTCTCTCTCTTTCTCTCTCTGCCATTCCCCTCTTCTCGCCGCTGCCCTTTCTCTCTCATTTCACCTTACGACGGATGATCAATTTCCATTATCGATAGCCGGCCCGTCAATCTCTTCCTGGAAATCTTGTATGCTTATACACGCTCTCTCTCTCTCTCTCTCGTCGTGCGCGGACACAAAGCTAGGAATAACAGAGATATCGAGTGGAACCACAAAGTGATGAAATGATACCGCATGCGAATTCATTTAGACCCGCCCGCCCGACGGATTTCCCTCTGGTGATTTCATTGAGGGCCAGTCAGGTCGACTCCCTCTCTCCCTCCCCCTCTCTCTCTCTCTCTCTCTATCTCTCTCTCTCTTTCTCTCTCTGGATAATATTTGTAATGGAGAGCCATTTGCGAACGCGAACGGACTGCGCGTTCGAACCCGCAACGTTATTAACGTTATAATCTGCAGAATGTAATCTTCATATCGGGGCCGATATATATATATATATATATACGCAGAAACGCATATAATATACATCAGTTTTCCCGAAACAATTCGATTCCGCGGGCATATTTTGCATATTATTAATCTGAACATTCGCGCCCGCTCTCTTACGTCGTGACCCCGGCTCGATGCTTAATTCCCTCGAGTTCCGCAACCTTCGCGATTAAATATCTTCGAGACTATCGATCCACGGATAAAATAACGCCACTTGCCCTCGAGAATAACATGTATCATCGGACGAACTGACGAGAGGGTAGCTCACCGTGTCGCAAGATCTTTACGGTCAAAGCGAATTCCGGCGAACGTTAACGACCTGTGTTGCCAACCAGTGTTGCGTGTGAAAATGTCCTTTGAAGACTCTTTTTCTCTAGTGAGAGACAAGTGTGTCTTCTTTTGACTATCTACAGGTCCGAACGTAAAAAGTGCTGTTGCACAATTTTCAACGAGAATTGGGATCAACATTGCTATAGACCTCATTGATTCACTAGCAATATCGCTGAAATTTATACATCATAGACTGAAAGAAAAAAATGCTACATTCAAGTAAATATTTGTTAAGGAGTATCGGAGCAATTATTTTAGTTGGATTAAATAAATATTATTTGAATATAGCATATTGAAGGAAAAAAGTGCAACATTCAAATAATATTTACTTAATCCAACCAAAATAATTAATATTCAACAAATGTGTAATATGAATATAGTTCTTTTTTCCTTTCAATGTACATAAGTCGGGTATTAATTTCAATAACATTACACGGAATAAAGATTGGCTGAATTAAAGTGACAATGAACGGACACAAGCATTTTAATTGAAGGGAACGAAATTTCTAGTTATAAGAATCAAATTTGATTCATAAGAGTTAGAAATTCTGTTCCCTTCAACCAAAACGCGTTTCGTTCGCTCATTGTCACGTTAATTTAATAAGCAATCTTTTTTCTCCGTGTAATGTTATTGGAATTACATTAAAGTTAAGTCAAGAAGATTTATTCCAATTACAGCATTGTTGACCGCGATCCTATTGATGCAACAGCATTTTCTTTCCCGTGTACGTAGCACCTGAAATTAAATTGTCCGATAATTATATCTATGCTGCGAAAAATTACAGCTATTTTCGGCCTCAACTAATATTCTTTTTAACCACAAAAATAGCAGTAGCAATATGCATGTAAGGTTATTATTATTGACACTACATAGTAACATTTACTAGGAAAATAATTCTCCCGACTGTAAGCGGCTTTCTACAATAAGCCATAAGACTTAAGCAGTAAGGAAATTGACTAACCACAGTCGGTTATTCTTCTAATAAACGATTGTGATTGTCAATTTCCTTACTGCTTAAGTCTTATGGCTTATTGTAGAAAGCCTCTGATTCTTTCATTATGATGATTATAGTTACGAATACCAAATATTTTTCTCTCAGTGTACGAGATACCAGCAAAAGCTGAGGCTTTCCATCGGATTCACACGCGTCGGAGTCGATCATCGCGCCCGCGACTCTTTCGGGACTTTTCCGCGCCGGAGAAAAGAGCGTTAAGCCACGTATCGAACAATAGATTCGCAGGTGTCTTTGTATTCATCTTCTCCCTTCCCTCTCTCTCTCTCTCTCTCTTTCTCTCTCTTCCTTCGGTTAATATCTCCGTTCGTGAGACTCGCGGCGCCCCGATAAGTGCATTAAGCTACCGCGAACGCGGTTGATTGATGGATCGGTTCGTTCCTTCGTTGCGATTAATGCAGCAACCTCGAGCTTTAAAAAAACGTACTTGCGGCGTTTTATCATCCCCGTTACCTAATCTCCATAAGATAAGTGCCGTAGGGATTGTATTTATAGCACAATGCCTCGTCGATTCCTCGACCACGCGATACGATCTCCATGTTCTCTCTCTCTCTCTCTCTCTTTCTCTCATTTTCCCCCTCCCTCCCACCGCGCGCGCGAGCGGCGTTTACGCACGGCGCATTCGGTTGTATTTATCGTACGGCTTATTATACGCATTACCGAGCGATACTTTTGTCATACATCAGCGGAAATGCACGCATTAACTCGATAAATATTTATGGCCGGTACCGTAATGATATTTTGTTCTACGTATAATAAATGATCCTCGGCGCGTATAACGATAATTTATTGTTGCACGATGCGCGACGGGTAATAAAATATAGCGTTAGGATAATACGGTCGATGTGTGTTCATTTCCCGGTACGTGGTGTTTCGTCGGCTTCGTTTAGCGGCGAAGTGCTGTCGCGTGAGCGCGGGATGGCGGTAATATTGACTCGTGCGTGTAAAAATAATAATGGGAGATCATTACGCGGCTTAATGCAGTATTTAATTTAATATTAAATTATATATCAGTCACTTNTCTGCGCGCTCTCTTTCCCCCCCCCCCTCCCCCCCCCTCGTTCCTTCTCTTTCTTTCTACTTCTGCTACTTCTGCGTTTATTTTCGCTCTTATTATTTTTCTTCTTATCTATTTAGTATGCAGTCAAAGAGTATCATTCTTGCGATTTATAACGCGTTCATTGAAACTTGAGTGTTTCTTACTGCGTGTTATTCTTATTTTCATCTTTAATATTTTTCCTCTTTCTTTCGGTTTATCGCAAGTGCAGCGCTCAGGTTTTAGATCTAGATTAAACTATAACATTAAATGCGCAAACTCTATGTAAAACTTATCCCTGTTGCCGCCTCTCATTGCACGACACTATTGCGAATCGAAGTTTTTTCACACGGAATATGAGTTTCCTTCTTATCTTTCTCTTCTCTTCTCTTCTTTCGTTTCACTTTACGCGCAATTTTCAATATATCTTATCAACTATTGGGAGTACAAATTAGTTCGATCCGTTTTTTTGTGGTCAATAATGCATTTATTTCAGAACAAAATGAATGAACAGATTAATCAAAATATTGTCCATCGCTGGCTACTACTTTTTCCCACCTCTCAGGCAATTTTCGAATTCCACCTCGAAAAAATGTCTCGTTTTTTGAGGCGACCCAAATTAGGAGCCAATTCTCGATTTCTGCGAAAGAAGTGAACCAGAAATCGGAGTATACTATCCCGAAGGTTTTTAACACGCTGAAGATTGAGACCCATACTTTGAGATACTTTGAACAGTTTTTTGAAAAAGAAAGTTTTCTCCATGCTGCATGACCTCAAATATAGGCTAAAATCGCGTTTTTTGCACTTTTAGGTTATAATATTTCGGAAACCTGAGCCAAACGAGCATTTCTGAGGCCAGATTTGAATTCAGCGAGTCAAAAACCTTCGGGATAGTATATTCCGGTTTCTGGTAAAATGTTTTGTCGGCCTGTGTTATTGACAGATGTCTAACCTCTCTGAAACTACCGAAATCAGTTGTCACTATGAAACATTTATAACAGTCAGAGCCATCTTTTGAAAACGGACCGAATTAATTTGTACTCCCAATATATATATATATATATCGTTCTATTCAGGTATTCGAAACACCTTCTTCGTATTCATTTCTGTACACTCCAAGAGAGATCTTGAGTCCAGAGTTAAATAATTCAAAATCTCTACTCTCTACTCTCTCTCTCTCTCTCTCTCTTGTGTTACACGCTTCGCGTAATTACTGAAGATAGTAATATTCGGTATATTCGAAGCTTCGAAACTTCTGCATAATTTTATATTTGATAACGAAATTAGAAGATTCGATGTTGAATTATTTGAAGCTTCAAACTCTATTTGAAGATTCGAAATGTCGAAACCATTAATAGAACTAATTGTAGAGAATCAATAGAATGCTGTGCAATGAGAAAATATTAGTTAATCGAGATAACATTAAGATATTCCAAGACGTCGCAAAGACATGTGTTCGGATAAGTATCTTTAGTTCAATTCTGAGATTTGTATTTGCGTAATTTAAAACAAAGTGAATAAAGAAAGCACATAAATAATAAACGATAAATTTCGTTAACATTAAAATAAATGCAAATTCTGCCATAATATGTAACAGTACGACGCGGTGCAAGAAAAAAATTACATTCTTTAGGACAGTAATTATTAGTTATCATACCTATAAAACGGAGACGCGTAATTTCTAGTTCTTAAAATTTCATTTCAAGTAACATTTAAACATTGGGATATTTGAATATCCGAATGTTCCCATTTCTGCACTTCAAAATCTCATCATTCGAATATAATACGCCGAAGGTTCAGAAATTCGAAGTTTCGAAGCTTCGAACGTAATCTCTAGCCTTGGTAATTACACATCGATCCGCCGAGCGTTCCGGCGAAAAGTTCCCAGTCACATTTCATCATCACGTCCGCGCCTTCGCGCTCCTCTCATCTTTCCCCCCTTCCCGTCTTTTTCTCTCCTCGCGCGCAAACGAGTCGTGTTTATCCGTACTTAAAATTTCCCGCGACTTTTTGCACCGTTCCATTGATCGGCGCGAATTGCCTCGCGGAAATTCAGTATAATTATCGGCGCGCTAATATGTTGAAAGCCCGTTTGAACGGCGAATACGACGAGTAATCGCGCGCGCGCGGCTCGCCGGAGAAAGCTTTTATAACATTAATTGCTATCCCAATCGGACGCTACTCGCGGTAACGGCCGGTCGTCATACCGCGCGAGAGCCCCGGTGTGCGGCGTTTGTGTGTACCTTGTTAAGGTTTTCAGTTCGCAACGTCGCTTGCGAGCGCGCGCGCTCTTCTCTGCCGCGCTCGCGCGTTCTTCTTTCCCCTGCACTGCGGTGAGCGCGCATTTACCACCTGGTACTTCATTACCGGAACGTCATTCGTCGGGCACAAACGATAGACAGACGCGAATAGTTGCCGGCTACTAGAGGATCATTACCTCGCAAAATTATGCGCACTTGTTTTCAATCACGCTCGGCTACTCATTACCTCGCCCGCATGGCTTAACGATCGTTAACGACGCGACCCCGTCGCCTCGCCGCGCGATAATAATAATTTCGCGCGAAATTCAACGCTTTTCCGGGCAATTTTCGATGTTGAGAAAGGGGCGGGGGGAGGGGAGAGGATTGCGCCCGTGTCGGCATAGATTTCCACCTGTCTGTCCGTCTCTTGTGACACGTGTTCGTGCCTTTTCCTTGGGCAACGCGCTCGTGTCGGGCTTGTTTCTCGATAAATCGTCGGGCGAGAAAAACGCAAGACACGCGGCCGTCCGAATCTCCTCCGTACGTGCGCAACTTTATTGCGTGCGTTTCCATGTCTCATTCGACGCGCGCTTCGAAGACACGAAGGAACGAATATCACAGCCGGAGCGCGGGATATTATCGGCCCGGCCGGCTGCAATTCCTCATACGCTCGTTCGCTCTCTCGCTACGTACGCGCCGCTCGGCGTTCGCCGATATAAGAATCGGGATGCTAAATGCTCGTCGTATGCGCCGTGGGCGTTTTTATCTCGTCGGATATGCTCGCCCGGGGTTTTTTATAATATTTCATCGAGCAGAGTACACGCGCGGGCGCACGCTCGCCGCGGCACGCAAAGGATACGCGCTCGTGTGTGTACAGGGCGTTTCATTATGGCCTCGACTCACCTCGCAAGGACGAGCTCGGAATCGAAAGGTCGCTGATACGAGAAAACCTCCGTTCGAGTTCACTCTCGCGACTCACGGTAATTTCCGCGCCCAGCATTAACTTCGCGATAAGCGCGCGTCAAGTGCAATCTCGCATCTCGACGGAAGTCTATATACGTGGCCGGTATTCATAGTCAGACCTTATATTTAAGACCGTCTTAAGTTCATCTTCAGACGCTTCGTAGCTAATGAAACGAGCCGGGGAAAATTAATTTTGCTGCCGGAGCGAAAGCATGGCTGCATGGTTGCTACTGCACGTTCGTTGTGATAGCAATAAAATTTCATTCCCATAGCCAAATTAACGAATTATTATTCGTAATTATATAGTAAACAATTTTATGCTAAATTTAATATTTAACATTTCATATGTCCCAAACGGTTCACTCAAATTTTCGTGTTTATTTAACATAAAATTAATATATTGAAAAGTGAGATAAATATATCAAAAATTAACACAAAGTTAACATCCATAATATATTAATCGACACTGAAGTATAAAATGCGTTATTTTAACACGTGTTGAATATCGACACAACATAAAATGTTGAGATAACATATATGTTAACGAAATTAAATTAAGGAAGCTTCTTAATTGATAATAAGAAAGAATTAGAAAAGTTAGGAGGAGCAAGCATAGTTGATCTAGCGCTATTTAAATATTAATATTGTCAATATTAATACACTGAGAAAAAATTGCTACGTACAGTAAATATTTGCTAAGGGATATTGAAATAGTTTATTTTATTTGAATTAAATCAATATTACTTGAATGTAGCACTTTTTCTTTCAGTGTGTAAATTTGTCTTTAGGACACATTAATGTGCTATTAGAAGAAAATAGTATTTTGCTACATTTACTAATTTGTCCTTACAGCAAAATGATCTGTAGAGTCAGCAAAATAATCCAGCGAATAGTAAGTAATATTCTTAACAAATCGTTTTACTGTATATAACAACTGACAGATTTTGCTGCGACAGCATAAAATTTGCTTTGCCAGCAAATTATTTTTCTTCGCATACAACATCTGAAGATGAACTCGGAACGATCCTAGATATAAGATCCGACCATAAATATCGCCTTATGGGCGATCGCTCCGAGATCTCATTCGGCAATTCCTTTTGAAAACGAGGGATGGCTTCGGATAACCACGAGATAACATTTACAGTACACTTGGCAAGGCCGACATATATAAGATATAAGATGTCGTTCGCGCAATCACTCGAGCCTACCATTACACCTCTTTATCAATTTAATCTGGCGAAATCACTTACACGAGCTCGGTCTCTCGCGTGAATCTTAGGAGGTCACCAAGATGACTATAACTCGGATACGGAAGGTTGAGCAGGCGTGTTTACGCGACTCTTTCCATCGCCTTTCGGTAGTCGAATCCATCTCTCAAGCGGATCCCACTAACAGTGAAATACCCTGTATATACGTGCATACTGGCCACGGTATAAATCTCTATCTCTCTCTCTCTCTCTCTCTCTCCCCCTTCTCTCTTCCTCTTTCTCCGTTCGGCACGGTGTTGTGCCTGGTGGCACTGCCTCGTACCGGGGCAGGTATGTACCTATGTACCAAGCTACGAGCGGCTGTTGTGCGCGTCGTTACTTACGTCGGGCAACGCGAGGTATGTAGGCACGTACCTGCCCACGTAACGCGCGCTGGCCCGTTCCGTTGCCGCGTAGCCAAAGAGGCACTCCCGACACGCGCCAATGCATGTCTTGCTCCATTTCATCCTCGCCTATTCCCACCACTTACTCACCTACTTACCCTACGAGACGGAAACTCTGACCGAGACGACGTGCATAAACCGCGGCGGACCAGCCGAGATAGGAATTTCATGCGCCGCAACGCGCGAGTATATTGCAACACGCATTATACTCGAACGCCGGGGCTGCCTCTATCCGGCCGATTGACCAGGTGGTGTGACTGCCTTACGAGCGCAGGCGGATTTAAGAAACGTACGAAAGCGCGGAAGCGTGCGCATGAGCGCGGGGGATTTGGCGGGATTCCGCCGAGAGATCATCCTGGATCTTCGCGACTCGGAGGATATTTACCTGCAGGCGTGCCTGCACCGAAGTTTCATCGTGTCACTTTGACGCTCTTAAGGATAGTTTGCGCCTATAAACTCGTTAAAACTTATTTTTCGCGATACTGACACTTATTACTGCCTTCTCTCTTGAATCTTTAATTCCGTAGATTTAATTTTAACGCTATTCGGTAAAAGAATCCTTTGTACTTGTGTTAAAATAGGTTCTTGTTAACATTTTTGTATTGAATTTCTGACATACCCGTGTGTTAATTTAATATATTGTTATTATGTTATCTCAATATTTTATGTTAACTCACTAATATATTAATTTCGTGTCAATTTTCAACATAATATTTTTGTTACTTTTCTACTTTCGGCGCTGAAACAGTGAAAACGGAAATTTAAGACGTCATCAGGGTCAAAGAAAGAGTTATAAATTATATTATTTGAAATTGAACTTACTTTGCTATCTTAAAGTCAAAATTTCGACTCGATTGCACACGCAGGATTCGGCGCAGCGATGTTATCTGACTCACTTTTCGATTTTGAGGATTTTGAAGAATTTTTACGGCTCACAGGAAATTTGTCTTAAAATTCTCTTTAATTTGCTTAGTAGATTTAGAAATCTTTACGGATTTGAAAAAAAATATTCAAAAGGATCGCAACTCTCTAATTTCCTTTTCGGAAATTTATTTGAAGTTATTCCGAAAATTTTACGGCCTTTAGGAATTTCATTTTAAAATGAACGCGAAGAATTTAGCGCTGTGACGCTCTCTAAGTCACTTTTTAGGATTTTGTAAATGTTCAAAATGTTTTACAAATTCGGGAGATTTTATTTTAAAGCGCGCACGCGCGAAGGGTTTTGCGTTTTCTAATTTACTTTCTGTGATTCCAATTTAAAGCGCTTTTAAAACATGTTTACGCATTTGAAGAGATTTCTTCTCAAGCACACTCGAAGGATTTATAGCGCTGCGACGCATCCTTATATGTTCCATTTTTTCGGAACATTATTGTTTTGTAGAATTTGCCGAAGTTCTCAGGAAAGTTGAAGAAAGCGTCAACCAGCCGGGGAGAGACGCCGGTGACATTCCACATGGGATTCTCACCAAATTCAGGCGGCACCTTATCGGCCGAAGTTCTTGCGTACATCGAATAATAATTTTATCCTCCGGGCATTTATTTTTTATTCTCTGGGCATTTGCACTCAAGTATAAATCTCGCGCTGTACACCACGCACGGGGATATATAAAAGCAACGTGCGAGCGATAGACCTCTCACGAAATGTCAACAAATCAATAAACGCTCGTAGTTGCCCTCAACTACTGCACATTTTCTTCATTTCCGCTCACTCAAGAATGATGTAATTGTAATACTCATGTGGCATTTTACGATTCATATCGAGCCGATTGCGTAACGTATGTTTATCACGCCGAGTTGCCGCGCGCGCGAGCGGCCGATTGCTCAATGGCGCGAAACGCGCAAATTTTGACGCGATCGGCGCATTTATGAGAACGAATTCGCCTCTAAACACGCGTGCGCGCGAGGAAAAGGGAAAAGGATCGAGAGTTCGACCGCATCAAAACACGGTGCACACGTTGCATCGCGACGGATCGCGCGGTTCGCGTCGCGCTGAGTGTGCGCTCCGTTTTAATTAATTAAGTGTGCATTTATTTAATTTTATATCTAGGTCTTTTGTTAATGCACCGCGCCCCGCGATGACCGCGGCGATATCAAATGTAGAGAGTCGGCCATCGTCGCTTACGTCGCCACTGTAATTTAATTGACAATTAGGATTTTAATTAATTTAATTATGGAAGGTAAATCACGTCGCGCTTTGCGAATGTATTTCCGCTACGGGCCGTATCCATAAATAACGCGTTCCCGACGAAAGAGTCGATTATTTCGGATTTCGTGGCGTATATTTTATTTACGCGGAACGTTCCGCGCGCATACACACGCAGCCCGCTGCTGCCGCGATCGCGCCCCGGCCGGGCTTAATGTAACCAGCGATCGGAGAAATTTCACATATCTCGCACAATAGCCGGGCTAGCCGGTGCGCGCGTATAACGCCCGGCCGGGCGCATTCAGCGTTTGTACAAATGGGCTTTGTTGCTTTAGCGTTTCTTGCAGTTTTTAACGTCGCGATACTAATTTACACAACTACATATATCTCCCGCTAACGCGCTAGTCTCGCCGGGAAACAATGTCGTATTCACCGGCTGCATTTTCGCCTCCGACCGATAGCTCGAACGACCGGCACTCGCGGAGAGAGAGAGAGAGAGAGGAAGTCCCACGCGTCTCCTCTCCCCCCGCCGTCCGGCCTCATCTTTTCCAACGATCGATGCGTCGAATCGATCGCGATACGTTGAGAGAAAAGGAAATGGCTAATTTTACTAACTAAATCAAATTTTGGTAATTAAATCAACGCGCCCTACGCGCGTGCTGTGTAGTTAACTGCTACTTTTACTACGGAATAAATCTCAGTTCTTGTAACTAAATGTGCACCCGATTAAAATTCGTTGACGGGAAAATATTTGATTTCGCTATTATTAGTTTTATTTCCGTTGTTATCGAAACGTGTAATTTACGCGATCACATTCGTGAATCAAAGCAAGCGAGCAACGACCTCGAGATTTGTATCGAGATTTCAAGGCAGCCAGTCGGCATCGCGGAAAAGAGACTTCAATATTTTGATTCTACATTTCGAGGTATCTGAAAATACGCCTTTTTTTATAAGTGGACTTCCAACCAGTGCCTAGATTTTCTAGTTCTAACAAAAAGATGGTAGTAATATCCCGAGTTGAAATATTGGCAGACGTTGTTAGATCTTGAATTCTACAACGTAGCAGGAGATATAAGACAGCAAAATAGATTCAATTTCGAATCTAATTTACTCCTACTTTGACCACGATGATGTCTCAAATTTCTGTTTTTGCTGTTTCAGCGTCAAGACGGGTTGTTTTACAGTAGCATTATAGTACAATCTGTGGGATTAAAGGTTCCAAAGAGAAATTAACAAGTGTAGTACCGTCAAAGTAGGTTCTCACCAGTCGACAGGCGCAAAGTATCCTGAAGAGCATCAAAGTAGCGTCGACGTTTCGATTCAGAACGTTATTATCACTAACACTATACCCTGACACTTCTTAGAAAAATAGTTCTCCCGGCTAGAATTTCTTCGCTATGCGAGTACAGTGACAAATACCGAGTATTTGTCCAGTGTATCGCAAAGAAAGAAAAACAATTACGCACTCGGAGCAAAAGCCTTCGGTGCGCAGAAATAAGGGAGAGATCCTTATTATTTAAGAGCCGGGCGCCGCAATTAAAATCGCGCGGTCGGTAAGCGCAAGGCGCGATAATAACCGGCCGAGACCGCGATTTCTACCGGTGTTTAACGATCGTTTCTCTCCGAGTTCGATTCCTTCGTGTCCAGGGACGCGGGTTCGCTCGCCGACGCCGAGAGGTGGACGATCGCGGCGGGCAGGGAGGCGCGTTTCGCTCGTTCGCTCGCAAACGTACGCGTACACATTCGGGGCGATATCTCGGACGAGGCAAAATATTTACGAGAAAATTTCGCCGTGGGTGGCGCGGCTTCATGAATAATTTCGGTCCGCAGGAGACTCGTCAGCCGTGGGCTATGTGCTCGGGGCGCACGGTTCTAATTACGGCAACTGCAGAGCGCGCGTCTGCGCCTCCGGCTATCCCTCCAGCCGGTTTCCAACCTCCCTTTTCCTATCCCAGCACAATTTCCACAGAGCCCACATCCGTTCTGAAATGCTAGCAATCCTCCCGCCTCCCCCCTCGTCCCCCTCTCGCTCCCTCACCCGTTCTATCTTTCTCGCTCTCTCGCTCGCTCTATCCCCCTCTTCATCTCTCTCTCTCTCTCTCTCTCTCTCTCTCTTTTGCGCCCTCCGCGTGCATTCCGCGCGCTCCTTCTCTCGCCTCCCTTCCCCCTTTGTAGCTCGAGGTGTACATCGACTATTTCGTTGCAACCAATTTTTGAAAAGGGATTCCGCGGTCTATACGTATGCGCACTATGCCCGCGCGTCTAGGTATATTTTTTCTGTGCGCGCGCGTACGCGGAGAAGTAAACACGGTTTTCGCCAGGTCGCCGTCGTAGCGTGCGGACGCAGGGGAGGAATCGAACCGACGGCAACCGTCGTTGATTAATGTCACATCCCCGTGAGTTTTACCCGCGGTCGTATCTCCGAGATTGAGAGACGCGTCTGGGAATTTCATTGATTGCGTGCCACGGACTTTGCGTAATTAAATTACTATTGTTGCGCAACAACCGCGTCTTTACGGTCGCCGCATTTCTCGCGCTGCGTGCGTTTGACGCGCGCAAGATTGCCTCTCTCTCTCTCTCTCTCTTTCGGCCGGTTCGTGCCGGCGTTTACCGCTTCGTCATAAAAACCGAACGCCCCGTGACTGCAATCGCGACTGTTCATCGATACGGAATGAATGCGCTACGGTGCATCTACTAATGAGAAACGAAAGGTGGAATTTCGAGGAGAGGAAACATCGCCGTGCGATATTAAACACGTTATGATTGAAAATTGCATCACTCTCCGCGTCAGCCAGCTAATTACGGGACCGCGACTCCGCGAAACGCCGGCTACTTTCCACCGGTCGCGGTTTTACAGTTACGTGTCATCTGTTGCGAAGCGAAATCTCCCATCTCGCATTCATACTCCGTTTGTGTCCCTCGGTTCGTCGACTCCTCGCGCAGCTCCTCCGCGCGCGGCCAGGTGAGAGGTCAACCGCTTTGGGTATTTTGGCTACCTTGATGACAGCCAGATTTGAATGTAGACGTTACATCTCGAGAGGCTCAAAGGTCAATTTGTGTACGCGGAAAAATAAATCAATACTGTCAGTTAAACTCTCGACCGGCTGGCTCCGCTAAAAGGCTAACTGTTCGGCTAACCGTTTCGCTGTCATTGCTAAGAGTCGGGTGTAAGGTAAATTTGTCAGCTGAAATTATAGTGCATATTAACGCACCGTTGAAGAAAGCGACTTTTTTAAGTATCTTATACTGAGAGAAATGATAGTTATTTTCGGCTTCAATTATATCTTTTTTATAGTTTTAACCAGGGAGCCGGACCGAATGAAAATATCGGTCCGGTTTCGGTTCCGCTCGACTAAAATATTTAATAAAGGTTCCACTTTCAGTTTTCTCGACAATAAAAATATCGGTAAACCGATACTTTTTAATTTTTAATTTTAATTTAAATTACGGTTTTTTCGGTTCTGGTTCTTTAAACTTGTTTCTTTATTGAAATTTTTATTGACTTAAATTTTATATATATATAGATATATAACGTGTCCGATAATATATTATAAAAAATAATAATATAACTTCCTCGATATAGATGGAGTTTCTTCACTATTTCCATCTTCTGCTCTTAATTTTTTTGGATATATAGTGAACCAAAAAGAAGTACAAACCGAAAAAAATATAACGGTTCCGATTTCGGTTCTGGTTCTGTAGGTTTTATAAAATTTCGGTACAGTTTACGGTTCCCGTCCGATAAAAATATCGGTTTTCATACGGTTTCCGTTCCGGTCCGAGTCTCTGGTTTTAACTATAAAAATAATAACAAAATGCGTGTAAAGTTATTATCATTAACACGATAGTAACATTTGGTTTATAAAAAAACAACATTACCACACAGCTATATTCAAAGAAATCTCACCACACGCGGAAAAATCAATTTTGCTGTTGTAGCAAAACCATATCATTCCTATCGCACATTCGTTGCGATAAAATTTAATTGGCGCAACCAAATTAGCGAATTATTCATAATTAGAGCAGAAACAGTTTTGATATTAGGATAGAAAATATTCTGCTGAGTGAATTTCTCCTTAGGACACGCTTAATTTGCTATTAAAACAAAATAATATTTTCCTATATTTACTAATTTGCTTTCACAACAAAATACTTTGTAGATTCAACAAAATAATCCAGTGAAAGGCAATTAGTATTCTTAACAGATCCTTTTACTGTCCACATAGTAACCGACAGATTTTGCTGCGACGACGTAAAATTTGCTATGCCAACAAACTATCTCTTTCCGTGTAAAATTATAGTCATTTTCGACCTCAACTATTCCGTCTTCTTCTGGTTTTAACCCCAAAATAATAATAACAATATGCGTATAAGGTTATTATCAGCAAATTATAATCACATTTGCTAGAGAAACGATTCCCCCAACTATAATCCTTTTACTTGTGTGAATACAGTTACAAGTGCCGAAAATCTGTTCTCAGTGTGCGTCTTGACCCTTCCTTTTTCCGCGTGTACGAAAGGATCCCCTTCCATCGATCTGTCAGTCTCACGTCGAGTTCTTTACTCTTCCCTGGGATTTATTCATGCTTCGCTCACGCGAGTTTCGTCACGGTCACGAGAGTCGTCGTTTCCGTTTTTGGCTGGGATATAGCGTGCGACTCGGCCCGAGACTCGGCACAAAGTACATCGCCCAATGTTGCGCGAACTTTTATGTAATCTTCATCTCCTCGATTCTCTCTTCCCTCCTTCTGCTTTTCTGCGGCCGGGTTCTTTGCATCGCGCGTGTGATTACCGCGCGACGCGAGGTGCATAATTGATCGTAACCATTGTTCGATGACGGCGGAATGCGACGTATGATTGAGCAATCGCATTGTCCCGTCGTGTTTCTGCATGCGTGGCGTATCTGCAGGCGGTCGAGACACCCTCTCGGACGTGTGGCATAGATTAAACTTTCTTTACCCGCGGTCGCGTCGTGAGATCAGATTGACTTTCTATCGAGCCCGGCTTTAACTCAATCGTATAAAATGCCCCACGGACGTGCGCGCATACGTGATTATGCCCGGCGTTCGTTCGCGTAGCGTTCTCTCGCGGAGGGAAATTACCGCAATAGACATCTAAAAGACGTCTCAAGGACGTGTAAAGGATTGCGGGGCCCTTAAGCTTCGGTTCTAGAAAGAAAATGAGGAATGAGAGAGAGAGAGAGAGAGACCCAGCGGGAATATAATCAAGCGAGACACAATGTAACTTCAATAAATTACCGTTTCTAAGCAAGATTGTTGCGCAAAATCTGCTCGTAGCCGAGAACCTCGGAACGTATTGTCAATTTTTACATGAGTGAATTTGCGAAGGAGGAATCGATTTGGAATTGAGATCGAGGTTGAGTGAAAAATTAAATAATAACACACTGAGAACAGAGAGTTTTTAGTATTTGTAATAACTCTAATCGCATAAGTGAAAGAATCATAATCGGGAGAACCATTTTTCTAGCAAATGTTACTATAGTTGTCAGGGACAATAGTATGCATGTTGCTGCTACTGTTTCTCGAGTAAAAATTAGAAAAAGATACATTGAGAAAAAAAAGCGGTAAAATCGACGGTCTCCCTCATTTAAATAAATATCGTTTCTACTGGACGAATTATGCGTTGGCGCAACGATACATTGCACTGATATAGTTACTGACCAAGTCGCAATCGTTGAATTAATTAACTCATTACAGCAACCGTAAACAACTTTTGTTCGTTTAAATAAAATGTTTCCTGGGGAGAGCATCTATGGGCTTCGGAATTTTTATGCTGTATAGTGGTTTTGATTGACAGGCTTACGATTTGGCTTTATATTTGAGCGAGGTGCGTTCAGGCATTCGGCTTGCTTGATCTTGTATGACACTGAGTTTTGATGTTTATTGTCGTGACATTATTATCACTGAGGAGGGTCTAAATTAGGATCAAAACGTCTGGACGAAGGAATACAAAATAATGATTTCATGTCTTTATGAAGTTAAGAAAATTAAAATCATTTTCACACACAATATAAAAGACGTCAGAAGCCAAATTTGCATGTGACGGTCACTTAAATTTATTGAATTTTAATACAACATTACGAGACGTTCCGACTTTACTTTAAGTTCTCTTCAATTGTAATACGACAAACACTATAAATTACATCATGAATTCGGTCTGTCCCGAAACATACACTTGTATTGATGATAAACCAAGTAGTTTTTGATGGAAAACCATTCGGGGTTAGCTCACCTTTTTGGAACCATCTTGATCAGCCATCACCAATTATATAATAATTACGTTTTATCGAACTAAATCCACCTATGCATAGGCTTTTATTCATCTTTGCCCTATTTAAATCGATTTTATCACGAAAGCCAGTCAACACTATTATTTTCGTTTAAATAAAATCCTCGATTTTACCACTTTTTCTCATTGTATAGTCGAATTGCCGAAAATGACTGTAACTTCAATGAGATTTCTCTCGGTGTAATTTGAAATGAAACAATATCGATCGAAACAGCCTCGGGGGGTGTCTCTCGGATATTTTTATCACCTCGCCGCTTTCAACAAATATTCCGTAACGGATTCTGCGTATCCATTGCTATCTCATTATCCGCGGTACTTTCGTTAGAGAGAACTTTCCGTAGCGGAACGTGCTTGGCCGCACCTCGTGGGTTACCAGCGACATAATTAGCTACGTGAAAGTACACCATTTCCATACATGAATATCAGTTTGTCACGCGATGTTTCGGCGACGGTATTCTGCACGGACGAACGTCGGCGCAGGTAACGTTTTCCGTTTGCCGACTTTCTTAGGCCGGCTATCATCCAGCGGACTCGTCGGAATTTCGCGGATAAACAAAAGCTTCGACAAAGTTCTCGTCGGGAGCGAAGATAAGCGGGTCGCGAAGCCTCTCTCTCTCTCTCTCTCTCTCTCTTTATAAATTTTTCGCGCGACGACAATCGCATTCGCGGCGCGCGCTCGGTGATGCGAACTTGCGCGCTGCGTTCTCCTCGATCTCGCGATAACGATCGCCGGTGTTTAATTATCACGTTCAAGGTTTGTGCCGCAGTGCAATTACAATTCCGACCGACTCGTGTATCGCATTAATTCCGCGATTAAGTTGATCCCCGTCATTTCCGGGTACGCGGAATTATCGGCGACATATCATCGGCAATAATTGCGCGCGAGTCGTTTCATAATTTAACGATCCGCCAACGAATCCTATGACAAATGGATCTCGACGCGTTCGTGTCATAAAAAGCGGCAATTTACATAAGCCTGGGAAGATATTTTCCGCGCGGCTCTCGAAGTCACTGCGACGAGATTGACGTGTCAGGTGACCGTGTGTCAGCACGCCCGCACACACTCGTCAATTCTTAATCATGAGACGCTCACCGTTTCTGGCACGTGGGCTCCAGGGTGACGGTTGTTCTCGTGTCCACGGCTGCGGCGGATTGCGGCACCCCGAGGTCCCGAAGTCGCGTTCGCGGAAACTTGTCACTGTCTAGATAGCACCCCGGCCGAGTTCTCGCGAGCAGCTCCAGCTCTCCTTTTCTTTTTCTCTCCTCTCTCTCTCTCTCTCTCTTCCTCCGATGTCACGCACTTGACCACGTGGTTGCGTTCACGTGTCTAACCGCTGCGAGAGACAAAAGTTGGCGCGAGCCGCGCGCGCGCCACCGCGGCTTTCGTCGGACTGCGTGCGGCTCTCTCGGCCGCTCCGGTCCCTCGCGCTCCGGTCCCCCTACCTCCATCACCGGGCACCATCAACATCGGCACCACCACCACTAGCGCTACCAACACCAACGCCATCCACCCACCCAGCCAGCGTGAGCGGCACCGCCGGCCCACCACCACCGTCGACATTGTCCTCGTCCTTCTCGCCAACCTACATCGGCTCCTCTTTGTTCCACGGCGGGCTCGCGGCGTTTCGGCAAGCGCCTCGAGCTTGCGACGATTCTCTCCGGACTGGGCTGCATCCACCGTCGCTCTCGCGGGTTTCAATCCCCCTTCGATCGTCCACTTTGACCATTTGCGCAGGGTGATATAGGCGATTGTTCCTGATACGCTTATCATTTCTCTATGCGCTCTCTGCGCGCGAACGGAGAGTGGGTTAATCGCTCACGGTATCGACTTTTAAGTCCGTCTCGCGGCGTAATTCGCGCGCGGTGTGTGCTCGCCGCTTCGTTTTTCGTTGTTTAATTGGACACGTCGCGTAACGCTCGCGATTTATATCGGAATTGCATCTCGTCGGGAGGTTTTCGGATGTGTGAAATATTCTCGTTGATACGGTAGACGGGGGAGGGGGTGAGACTGTACGACCGGTATTCGATCGTTATTGAGATGAAGAGATCGAAATCTTGCGAAATCAATGTCTCTCCTGACATTTTCTTCGATATTTGTTGGGTAGAAATATATTTGATTGTGATAACGGAATATATTTTTATGAAATGCACCTAAGCTCTCTTATTAGACTTGTGACAGTCAACGCGGATTGATTGTTGCGAGCAAATCATTATTTGTTATTATCTGTGTTATTCTTTATGTGATAATGTTTCTCTTGGAATTTTTAAATGCACAGATATCCATTTTGTTGAATCAAACTTAATTCTTGTTGGGATATGGGCATGTAAATGCTTTAGTTATAAGAACTAAGATTTGGTTCTCTGAGACGAGAATGAAGAAGGTTTGACTCGGGGAAGCAAAGCTTTATTACAGAGAACCAAATTTTGATTCTTATAGCGAAAATTGGTTTGCCTATATTCAAACAAGAATTTAGTTTGAGTCAACTAAATGAGTTTTTCAGTGTTCGTAAGTCCTGAAATTAGAATTGAGCATTTTTCTGTGAATACGTATTTGCAGTTTAATAAATACAATTATAAGTGAAATTTCATCTGTAGAATGATAGATAGTCTAAAAAGAACTTGAAAATCGTTAAAGAAGAACGTTGTATCGATCTTCCTCTTTTAATCGTATCGACAGTTATGAAACAGTTATACCAATCGGAATCAAACCGCGGATGGTGGCGCCTCAATTTTTAATCAATTACTTTCAGATATACCTTAGTTGATTGCGCGAGGAATTAAACGTTTCTGTTTGAAAAATAGAAAATAAACGTTTTTATAATGATTATTTCGAGACTCTTATGTTACATTTTCTTAATCGATGAGAAACGTCATTAAGCTTACAAAATTCAACATAATCTGATCATTGCGAAATAATTATTTATTTGCAACGACTGATCTATGTTATTTTTCACATGCCTGATGACATTTCTCTCGAAATTTTCGGGCACGGAATTGAAATTCCTGAAATGAAACATTTCCCGTTAATACATATATTCTCGCATTTAACGAATACAATTGTAGATAAAATTTCGTCGGAATTATAGTTCGTTTAAAAAAGCCTGAAAACTCGCTAAAGGAAGGCATCGATTATCTTCCTTTAATCGCTTCGACAGTCATGAAACGTTATGCCTTCAAGATAACATTCGCTCGAATACATTAGATGTCACCTAGTGACTCACACGAGTCGGATTAGTTGCGTCATTTCCAGCCGTACAATTCGACAATAATATATTACACGTAATAGAATTAATAACGTAACGCGCATTGTGTAACGCGAAGTGACTTTCCGAGAAGGATTATTTGATAAATGTCATGTCAGTGTGTGTTTATTAAAAAGCGACGGTTCTCCTCGAGCGTCAATTATCATACTAGTTGTCAGCGGTTTACAATTATGGCTTGCATAAGTATTGGAACAGAATAGATAAATGTCCTAGAGAGGGCAAGAGGAAAATAATGAGAAATAGAGATAAAGAGAGAGAGAGAGAGAGAGAGGGGAGCCTCTTGACCATACAATATGACCTTTGCAATCGACACGTGATTCACTCACACTATTGGCTATCAGAGTCGCATTGCGAACGCTCCAGTGACTAATACTGTCTCCGCCCTAAGGGCGATAACAGTTCGATCTATCGAAAGTGAAAGCCTAGGACGACGCGAAAACGCGTGTAATTTAGAAGCGACGATAAGAAACGGAATCACCCGGACGAATGTCTCTCTTTCCCCGAGCTCTCCGCCGAGCTCGCGCGGCTTTGATACGTAACTTAAATAGCACAGAGCGAATTAATAATCCGTTAACCGCGACCGCGCTCGCTCGTACACGAGTCCGACGAGGATTGAGATATTCGCGGGCACCGGAGCAAGTAAAATTTTAAGTGACTCGATTAAGCCTTGTCGCGGTTAATTTACGACGTCGTTACTTCACGCTGACTAATACGGAAATAATAAATCCCGGCGGTGTGTCGTGATTGCGCAACGCATTTCTGCCACGCTTGTCGTTAATTTCTCGATAAAAAAAAGCAAGGCACCGCGAGATTCACGCGAGACGCGGGAATCAATTTCGAGCGATTCGTTCGCGTCGGCTTTTTCATCCGTGCGAGTTATCACGCGCGCGTGTATACTCTCGGAGCCGATCTCCGCCGAGGGGGAGATCCGAAAACCGCGAAGACGGTATCGAGCGGAAGAAAGAAGAGACGCATCGCGCGCTTTCACTCACGTCCGCTCGCGTTCCGGCTGCGACTCGCCGTTGAGTTTCGAAAAATCCGCGCGCTTCCGCATCCTTCGCGCCGAAGAGAACAGCTGGCCGATACTTTTTCGGGGCCGTCTCCCCCTCTCTCTCCGTCTCTCTTTCTCCGGGGTCGGAGATTTCGTCCTCGTAAAACTACAATTGGTACCTCGTCCGTGCGCGATTGGCCATCGGCCATCGAGAATAATGGAGCAGTTGGCGAGAGCCGATATATAAGGGGAACCGAGCGAGGCGCACGGTCTCTCTGTCGTATTCGAGATGCCCCGGGGCAAAAACGGCCACGGCCGACAACATCGTTCCAGAATGCCGCGGGCACTTCCAAACCCACCGGACGATGTTGCTCGCATACGTAAACGCCAACTTCGTCAGGGACAAAGTGACGCTCGGTATACGTTGATCCGGCCGAGGCGAGGCGCGACGGGGCGAGAGAGCGACTTTGCCATTTCGAGACTCATTTTAACGTTTCGCCCGGGTCGCGCGTGAGCGAGCGTCCGCGGCTCGTCGTTTCGCTCGTCGCCGTCGGGCTTAGGCGTGTGCCCGCCGGGCAATTACGGGACGTCCCGAATCATCGGGGACGATTCCCCGCTTCTGGAAAACGCGCCGCTAGAAACCTCTCTCTCACGAGCGAGCGAGCGAGCGATGATATTATTACTGTTGTGAGTTACGTCGAATCTTGACACGACCTATATAGGAATTCTATACATTTGGCCAGTACGAAAGACCGGCGAAGCGCCGATTCAGTACTGGAAAATGGATTTCACGTTGATACCAATGATTTGATTAGAAAAGCGGGAGATATCGGTAACGTAGAGGCTAAATAGTTCAATGATAAAACGGTTGGCTAGCAAGCAAACACCCGGACTTGATCCCAATCGAGTTTTCCTCGCCCCGATATATTTCATATCTTACGTGGCATTAAAAGTAGTACACAATTGCGGGTATAAATAAGTATTCAGGCTATATTGTGACCTTCCCTTCACAATATGGTAATGGTATTCATAATTAATAACATGATAATCATTATTGGGAATCGTTACTGTCTCAATATTGAGAATCGATACGCGGGGAAAAGTAACTTTGCTAGTGCAGCGAAACCATGCATCGCTGCTACTGCATATTCGTTGCGACTGCGATAATATTTAATTGGCGTAATCAAATTAACGAACTGTTCGCAAGAGCAAAAATAGTTTTGTTTTCGGAATAGAAAATATATCGCCGAAGGAATTTAAGGGACGCGTTAATTTATTGTTAGAACAAGTGTGAACGACAGTATTTTGTCATAGTTACTAATTTGTTTTTATTGTAAAGTACTGTAAAGTAATTTGTTAATTTAGCAAAATAAACCAGCGAATGATAATCAATGTTCTTAATAAATCATTTTGCTGTGCAAATTATTTTCAGCA
The DNA here is from genome assembly GCF_001313825.1 of Dinoponera quadriceps. NCBI lineage: Eukaryota > Metazoa > Arthropoda > Insecta > Hymenoptera > Formicidae > Dinoponera > Dinoponera quadriceps. Next base: position 962,161 of record NW_014557714.1, on the reverse strand, counting down.
AATTATTTTTCACCGTGTAATTTTTGATACTTTTGCAATATTGGGAATAAGTTACAGTACTGTCTTTCGAGTTTTGATCCATTGCTATCATTTTAGCATTTTACTAGTATCAAATCAGCATCTAATAAAAGCAAATTAGCATCTAATAAAAGAAAAGCACCAAAACTGACATGGTAAACCGACACACTCATATTTCTCAGCTGTAAATTATTAAACCATATCGGACAGTACATGAATTTCATCTATTGTGTTCAGTAGTTGAAACTGAAATATTACAGTTTCCGTTTGTAAGTGCGTTTCTGTGTTATTAGCGTCGTTCGATTTTTCGTTGTCCTAAAATCTTATTGCGCATTCTTCTTATAATAATTAAAGTAACGAATCAGTACTTCTATCAACTATCAACTTTTTAAATCATTTTGAATTTTGCGCCAATCTCTTTCTTCTGTCAATAAACCACGTACGAAAAGTTAAGATTGGGTTGTTTTATAAACCGACATACCTGAATTTTGGGGTCTAGTTTTTAGTAGCGTCGATTCTCAAACATTAAAAAACAAATAGTTATTTGAAAGATAATATGTAATAAGACTACCGCATATTTTGATAGAGAAATGTTTCTTACTTGCATCCATGCGCACACATTTTAGCTTGACATTTTCAACGAGGCTTTAAAACTTAAAAATCAAATAGCACGTCGATTTTAGTGCTTTCCCTTTACGGTTTACTACAAGTCAGTACTGAGTCAGTATTTCGCCAGCAGTTATTTCTCACGTGGGGAACGAGCCGAATTTACATTCGCTCGCGATAAACAACGCGCGAGGATGGTCCTGAGCTACTTTTTAATATGCCCGCTGATTTCGTCGATTGCTCAGACGGACGGGAAACGTACGCTACGAGGAGATACTCGCGGCCACAGGCTTTTTTTTATCGCAATCGGATAATATTACCTGCGTTTCACGCTCGAGCGCAAGAAGACGGACGTAGATGCCCGTGGATCTGCGCAAGGTATCCACCACCTGAGCGTGATAGATAGATAGACCGATCGATCTTCCGGCTATTTCGCGCTGGATTTCAGCGTGACGGAGAAAAAGCAGTCGCTCATGACGCTGCACTTAGCTTTCACTCCTCGCGTCGCGTCCGGCGAATGATCGATTTGGTGTCATTAGCTTTTTCCGATTGACTCACGACTCAACGGAAGCTCAGGCATTCGTTCTCCCCTATCGTGGCGTTGTCGTGCGTATTAAATTTTGTAACGTCGGATATACATATATCTATGTTCAATATTTTGACAGTCGTTGCCGCGTATGTATAGTAATGCTTCATTCTGTCGGCACTTATCGCCTTATAAAAATAGTTTGTCAGTAACGATAGTAAACTTTCCAAACTTCTTGTAGTGATATTTCATAAAAGTTGAGTGATAGCCGAGTCACGCGAATTGGAGTGATTTTTTAACGTTAATGTTGATTGATTTGTAATTTATAAGGAATAGATCACTTCGTACGTGGACAAAATATTAGTCAATTATCAATTCAAGATTCATATTCTCATATATAATGAAGAATACATACAATCTTATACATGAATATAAAACTTACTCTTGCATGAAGAAGTTTTACATAATTTTATTGAAAATAATCATATAATAATCATGTATTTTTGTTATTCAAAAATAATTTTCATGAATTAAGAGAAGAAAATATTGGATAGAAAGAATTGTACCTTCAAACTGATCCAATTCTTAGTTTGAAGATATCGTTTTTTTATCCAAAATTTTCTCCCCCCACAATTCACGAAAATTTTCTTTGAATAACGTAAATATATTTTTAGTAGAACTATATATAAGATTTTTTCATTTAAAAGTTTTATTTTTACATAAGATTATATATTTTGCTTATACACAAAGAGAATATGAGTCTCGAATAGATATTAATTTTTATATATGTATATAACGAATTCTTATATCTCTGAGTCATCGAGTGAATATTTCCATGAAATTGCAGAACGAATCTGATATATTTTATCATCATACGAGAAAATTTATATTAATCGACTGAAACATTTACTCTCATGAAGTCAGAATCCAATTCAAGTTTGAATAAAATTCACTCCCACGATTTCAAACGACAACATCTTCACTGCTTCACTTCGTATGGATTTTCGCTCGTTCCAAGTGAGATTTTGCTCCGAGAAATTTAGAGAGTATAATTGTAATATTATACGAAGTACGTAAAGGGGGTGAATTTACGGATTTATGCACAGGAAGAATACACGTCCAAGCAAACTTCTGAAATTTGCCGGCGGCGGCCGGAAATTTTCTCGCAACTGGTGCGGCCGTCGAACAGTGTCAAGTTAGGGCCTTAGCAGAATAGCTTGATTTGTTAGTTCAAGATTTTGCCTAAGTAACGCACAATGACTTTCTTATGTTTGGAATCTTAAGCTAAACAGCCGTTCCGTTTGTGATCCATGACAAACCACTGTATAATAAAAAAAGCAAATAAAATAAAGTAACGAAGGTGGAGGAACGATAACTTAAATAAAGATTTGAGGCATAAAATACTTAAAATTAAACAGTAAGAGACACTTTGTATTTGCGATCTTTGTTAAAATTTTTGTGTTAAATTTTTAACATATCGTGTGCTAATTTAACATATTGTATTTATATTATCTCAATGTTTTGTATTGAGTCGATAATCAACATAAGTGTTGAAATAACATTTCATACTTCAGTGTCGATTAACATAAATATTAATTTAGCGTTAATTTTCGACATAATATTTGCGTTACTTTTCAACATATTCACCTTGCGTTAAATAAACACCCAACTTTTTCCTGTGTGAAAATCAGCCGTTCTGCTGAGAGACCCTTGGTATCCTTTATCGGGACGCTCCGCAAGGAGATCGCGATAACACGCCGATCGGCGGGCGTTTCGCGTCCGCGGAATCTCTCTCCTCGGGAGAAGAAGTCGGGGATCCACGCCGGAGCGCGGCGTTTCGTGGTTTCCTCTCGAAGCGAGTCGCGGTCGCAATTAATTAGCCGGCCGGCGCGGTCGCGCCGGTGGTCGGCCGGCGAGCGGCTCTTTCGTCTCGACTCGTTTAGCGGATACGTAATTCGCGGCGGAGAGATATCCCGGCGGGTTGGGAAGTGAGCAAGACGGAGGAAGGAAGGTGCTTGCGGAGGAGGACGACGATGACGACGAGGACGACGGCCACGAGGAGGTGGAGAAGCTGCTGGAGGAGGAGGAGGTGGAGGAAAAGGAGAGGAACGAGCGGAGATCGGGACGGAGAAGAAGGAGGATGGGCATAATGGCGGTCACATGCCCGCGGGCGCCTCGCGGAGGAGAGAAGAGTAAGAAGAAGTAAGAACGGCGGGAGGCTGCGCGCCTCTCGGTCCAGAGAGAGAGGAAAATAATGCGATGTTTTTGTATCATACGATATACAGACTCTCTGCCGGCATGGCGGACCGGTATACGCCCGGAGCGTTCAGCGGGATGTAACGAGAAGAGTCCGAGTGTTGCCCGTGGGTCCACATATTTTAGGGTGAGGCCTGCTCTTCCCCCTCCCTCCCCTCTCGTACCCTCGCTCTTTCTCTCTCCCGCCTCTCCGCCGCCCGGCTCTTCTTCGCCCTCTGGTTTGAACCTACGTGTCTCTGAAACGGGTCGTGCCGCGCCGAAGGCGAGAGTTCCGTTCCTGCACCTATCCGTCCGACTCTCCCTCGTCCATCCTCTCTCTCTCTCTCTCTCTCACCCTCGCCTCCTCCGTTGCCTCCCATCGCTTTTGTTCCCTTAACTCCCCCTCCTTTTCCCTCCGCATGTCCGACCGCGAGGCTTTTTGTTTTCGCGAATCTCTCGAGTTCCGCGAGTTCCGCGTACGCCGCGCCGTGGAATGTCCCGCCGGCCACGGAGATTCGGCCTGCGACCGCTTCGGCGACGGATCGTTTTCCCGCCGCGAGAAACCGGAGAGAGAGAAAGAGAGAGAGGGAAGTCACCGTTTGCGAATCTCCCGTCGTTACAAGCGTCTCGACGAGTGTGTGCTGGCTGTTCGGATAAGATTTTGACCGGGGGAAACACGAAAGTGTACGCTAATTGACGAGAAGAGCTTTCACGTTCATTTACGCGCTTTTGAGGGGATATCATTCCTAATTACGCAATTACGGCAAAAATACCCATTAATTACGAGATAAAGATAGAGACCCGATTGTAAAATTTGCGAAGCTGGGAAGTTTCGCAGTTAGTAACGTCGCGAGAGAGAAAGAGGGGGGGGGAGAGAAGCTTCGAGATCGATAGCCCTAAAACGCGATAACCCCGCGCGTCTCGTGCGAATCAATTTCCGACGCGAACCTCTTACGCGTGACCCGCCAATCAGTCTTCGCTCCGAAGTGGATTTCTGCCTCGTTCCCTCCTCTCTTTTGTCCTCGCGGAGACCCGTGCACCGTCGTTCTGCATGCGCGTACACACACACACACACACACATACGTACACGACACGGCCGTAAGGTTGCGTTAAGGAGGGGGAGGTAGCCTGAACGGTCTTTCTCTCGATGGTTACGTGACCTCCGGTGGGTGTATGTTTAACCTTTTCGATGGCAGTCGGCAGAGAGGAGAGTTTAGCCGGCGGGGCCCCCATCCACCCCCACCACCCGCCCCCTCCGCGAGTCGACGATCACCCACGCAAGCGAATGTAAATTACCGGAGGCTGTGAATCATTTTTAGAAGATCCCAGACGACCCCTGCGGTCCTTTTCTCCTTCGACATAGCTCACCTTTCATCTGCCCCCCCCCCCTCACCACTCCGCTCGCGCTCCCTTTCTCCGCCCTTTCCTTTCTTCCGCTGTGCGCCTTCTCCTCTCGTTCTTCATCCGTTCTTCTTCCCGTCCCCTTTCTCGTTTCCCCTCTATCTCTCTCGTACTTTCGCCCGCTCTCTCTTTCTCTCTCGTCGTCCTACTTTCCTCTCTCTCTCGTCTCCTCTCTTCGGCCATCCCTTCGTCTCGCGGCTTTCGTCCGTCCTCGTCTAACCCGCGCGAACTTACGTAAGGCGGAGAACGCTCCCTGAGAAAGGCAGGCAGCTCGCGTAGATGGCCGTGGGATGTGCTCCGGGCCTCGACTCCCACCTAGGCGTGATCCGGGCCCCGCCAACAATGCTTATTAAGCGTCTCCAGCGGGCCCTCTCTGCCTCTATGAATCCTGGAACGCGCGCCCGGGGAAAAGGTGAGACGTTCTCGACGAACGCGACCTTGCCGTCGATGCGTTTATCGCTTACGTCAATAGTGCGTGTTTACGCACGTTCAAAGGGATGCACGATGTGGTGTCTCATCTGCATGCGACTTTGCAGCACGTCGCCCTCGATTGGGAAATTCACGATTATCTGCTCGTTAATTTTCCACAAAAGCCGTACGGCGGAAATTACGATGGATTAGATGGATTAAGGCGTAGTCGGGCAGGTTTTTATGAAAGTAATCTTACGAAAAAAGAAAAAGAAATAAATGATGTTACATTAATATTCACATAGGAAATTTTCCGGGATCTGATTTTCCGGGATCTGAGACTTAGTATGATTCCTTTCCCAAAGAAGTGGATCGTGACGTTGGGGAAAATTACGAAGATTTAAACGAGAAGTGCGGTGTTAAATGTAAACTCCATTTTAGAAAGACTTATCATTTACCTAAAGACGACAATATATATGATAATTTCCTTCGAGTTCATTTTAGACGAATCTACATTCTTTCGAAGCTCTCGGACGAAGAAATCAATATTTTTCTATTATTGGTTTATTTACATTTAACGTGCAATGACCGAAGAGCACATTGCGCGACCAACAATGTATATAACTTTTAATGTTTACTTCACTGAGATTATAAATTGCTATAAAAATAGCATTCCTCATTTCATTCCACAAATTTCACCCACTGAGAAGAGTGCAAATTCTCACATTGCATCCGCATTATGGATAAAAAATTCATTTAAGACGAAGAATGAAGTCTTCAAATTAATATCGCGAGTTAGCATGCTAGCCCACTTTGAGACAGATTTGAAAAGTGTAGTCGGACTTTATGCCGGAGAAATTCCGAGGAATCTCTATGTGAATAATTGTTGTTCCCTGATAACGCACCCCTTTCACTCGGACACCTGTGATGTCCCTTCCTCCACCGAGGAGGCGAACGATACCGGATAGATCGATTCGCACTGTCGGCGCGTGAAAACGAAATTTCCCCGCGGATCCCTCGCGAAGGCGTGACGTCAGCCGCGACACGACGACGACGATGTCGTGCGTGACGATATTTATGCGCGAGGCGCGACCACAATTTAATAAAGAGAAAGATCTTTTACGAGTGCGAAAATTACAGTGTGTTAATACACATGCTGCTTTATCGTCACCGCAGGCTATATTTCAGCTCATTCAGGCGGTCTTTAACGAGGGAGGCATAACCGCAATTAATCTCGGACTCTCGTCTAATAATTCTCCTATAACCACTCCATTAAGTGCCATTGCTGGGCCCACCACCGGCGGTCTTACGCCCCGACGTTTTCGCGAGCGAGATTTACATGCGAGCGTCAAAGTTCCGCTTTTCCCCGGACCATACCGCGCCATTCCGCGGTAAAAGTCAACGGCGCGCTCCTCTCTCGCTACGCTGCTGATCAGACGTTTGAAAAGTGTTCGTTAACGTAACGCAACGCGAGCCGAATCGACTGCCCGCGAGCGTTACGGCGCGCTGAACCTTCTCTCTTCTTCTCTTTCTCTCTCCCCCTCCGTCTTTGGACGTTGAATTTCTTCTTTTCTCATTTACTCCCGCGACGGTGTCGATGGTCACGAGTCATTACCGCGTCGTGTGCGCACCGAAAACGTGCTATTAAGCAATGAAAGATAATCAATGCTGTCGGATTTATGAAGATGGAAGACCGCGGGCGTTTGGGTTACCGCTCGAATCGCGCCCGAATTGATTTAACGTAACGCCCGTTAAACATCACGGACGCACACGGGACACCGCACGGTGAACCGTGTGTATCGGAATAGTGCGATATCGTAATAACGACACACGCTGGATGCGGCCTGCCAAGAGAGTCGCAAAGCTCACTTCTGCTCTTGATCGACCCGGGATGACCGAACCGGTTATTTCGACTGTCACCGAGTCGTACCTTGTCGTCCGTGTGTATTCCTGAGGTTTTTTCTGTCTTTTTTTTTTTATTTTACTAAAAATAGCAACGGAAATTCCGAAGGAAAGGTCGAATCGGGTCTCATACACATAATTATGTGTATCAAATAGGAAGTTATATTTCAAAGAACCGTTGATTCCTCCGTTTTTTAGAGAATATGTAATTACGAACAAGCGGTCTTACTTGACATTTTGATTTCTTCATACAGATTGTATAATTATAATGGCAATTTTGAGAAGAGGTTAAATCAAAATTTATGTTTGTATCGTACAGGACGTTAAACTCTCTAAAGGCCATTAATCCTTCCGGTGTTGAACAAAGGAACAATCATGATTAAGCGATTTTTAATTTCATTAAAAACAGTAATGATCATTGCAACGAAAGCTCAAATTGGGATTTATGTTCGCACTATCGGGCGGGTAATTAAGGATGCATTGTCTATAAGTCAAAATAATGAAAGAATTTTGAAAAAAAAGTTATAAATCGATCTACATTGTATTTAAAAGTGATATCAACAGTTTGGTGGTAATTCAGAGCCTGGATCAAAAGTTACTTCATTTTAAAGGGATTAAAGGAAGTTATGAGTGATTGATGAGTTGAGAATGATTTGATAAGAATTCGATGAAACTTGCACTGCATATAAAAGATTGATTATTTGAGAGCTGACTAAAGTTGACACATTTTATATGTGTCTTTTAAGTTTAGTGTGTTATTTTTAATTTCTATTTTTAATATCTTCTAAACTAAAAATAAGATTCTAGTGAAAAACTACTATTAGAAACTAATATACAAACATTATACATAAACTTTCGAATTATTGAACATTTTGTTTTGAAAATACAGCGATGTAAAGTTCATAACTTATAGCAATATACTCAAAATACATATACACACGCACATATTTCAACATTTATACGTCTCTTTCTTAATATTTGTGCATCTATCTATTAGATTAGCCGATGCACAAATATAGTATTAATAAGAAAAATAAAAAATAATGATATTTTCGTACTTGTAATATTGTGTAACATATGCCTACCTGAACTTCGTTTTAAATTCACATTGATTATTCAGACAGTGAAGTAAAATATATAGGAGCGTAAAATTGAGCGCTTGTTAAATACTAAATTTATGAGTAGTCATTTTGATGCGGCATTGAAAATACGGTACTAATGGGCAATACATCCTTAAATATCCCCATTAAGTCTTCCTCCGGTGTTGATCAGGCGCGTAAACACACGGTTTCGGCGGCGTCGCGATTTTTCTTCGCGCAGATCGCCTTCGATGCGAATCTCTATCTCGGAGAAACGACGTTGAAACAAATTTCGCGACGGAGTCGCGGCCTATACCCGTGATAAATTAACTTTTTTCCTCGCATCGCTTATATATGTACACTTCGGCCCGCGGGCGGATGGCCTCCTTCGGCGAGTAGCAAAAAGGAGCGCTTACGAGCTCAAAATAAAATCAAATTGACATCAATCAAATGTAAAGGGGCCAACGAGAGTCGCGTCAGAGTCAGCGCAGGTGTCAGCTCGTGTCAAGTACAGACGACAAAAATCCCGAATCTCCCGCGCTCGCTGGACGCCCGGAACCGCGCGTTTCGCTCGACTGGGGGCCTTTTCGGCGCGACGGTTCTTTTAGACGATCTCACGGCTGGATCGAGCGTGAATTTCGATGCTTCCGTCGCAAACCTTTTGCATATCCGCGCATCCGAGAGGGGGCCTTTTGCTTATTTCTCAAAAATTGAAATAAATATCTATGCAATTATACATATGTTTACTAGAAAATTTTAATCACATTTATTGTATGGCAAATTGAATTATATTATTATATGTGTACGGCGAATTTAATTGCATTATTATAACTACATTATATTGGCAAACTCAATTACACACATTTATATATAATTTTATTGTATATATTTTTCTATTGGTTGCATATTTTGGCAAAATGTAGCGATTATTTATTGAAAATCTTTACGACGGTCACTTTCAATAAAAAAATTGTTATATCCTGTCAAAGAGCCGACAGTGACTGTCACAGCCCGTGTATTTATTTCCATTCTTCATTTATTACAGCCGTACAAGAGATTCCTCGTTTTTATTTTAAAACTTTTGTTTCCCAAACTTTCAAATTCAAATCGACAACGCGTCCCGATCGGACGCGCGACCGTGACCTGCGCCTTTACACGAGCGTAAAGCAACGAGAGACGAAATGTCCCTCTCGATTTGTAATTCGGAGGAAAGAAGGAGGAAGTGCCGTTTGCACACCGGCGGGCCGTACCGGCGCGCGCGTTCTGCTTTCCTCTTTCGTCCGTCGGCGAAGTCCGCGCTCGTAGGCAGCGGTGAGTCCCGCGGCGACTCGTGAGGATCGTGGAGAGATCGAGCGAGAGACACACACACACGGAGAAGGCGCTGGTCCGTGTTGGCTCGCGGGGGCGTTCGACCGTTTCGAAGCACACGTTCGTGTGCACGGTCGCACACGACGGAGGAGAGACACATGGAGCATCGGCTGAAGAAGCGGGAGAGAGCGAGTGGGATAAGATGAAACGAAGGTGGATGTGTGGTGTACCGCGGAGGTTCGCGGAGCGACGGAGGTGAGAAAGAGAGAGAAAGAGTGCGAGAGAGGCATGGAGAGGAGGAGGAGGAGAGTGCTCGAAGCGTTGCTGAAAAGAACGAATAGATCTCCCCTCCCTCTCTTGTCGACTTTCTCTCTCTTCGCGGCCTTTGCCTCTCCCTTTTTCCCTCTGTTCTCCCTTTCTCGTTCGCTCCCTCTCTCTTCCTCCCTCATTCTCTCCCGGCTCCTCTCTCGTTTCATCCTTTACTCTCGTTTTCTCTTTCCCCGTTCGTTTGCCTCTCACTGCAATTAGGGAATTGCCCCGGGTATTTTCGTATTCATCGCAATGCAACCACCGCTGACGTGCACCGTCGCGGCGGTAAAGGTGCGCAATGGGTTATTTTCCATACATTGTTCGCGAAAATGTGGCGCTCGAATTCCGCTGAAGGGCTGAACGCGGCCGGTGCGGTTATTACTGGACCGGCCGTAATCGGGATGTGATCGCTCGGCTTTCGCAACATTCGCCGGCTCATTGTCGTGACGTGGGAGCGCGTAATGCTTCCGCACGGCGCGCAACGTGAATTCGGCGAGCCCGCGCGAAGACGTCCTCCCGACGCGACGTCATCGCGACGGAAGTGCGTGTGAGTCGCGACGACGATCGAGACGTCACCGGGACGAGACATAGGTACGCTATTCTTCTCTCTCTCTCTCGTTTTTTCTCGTTTCTTCCATTTCTCCTGCGTTGCCCGACGATGATTCTTTTACTTCCGATGAGCCAACCGACTTTTTCTTCGGCACCCGAGGCGTCAGTGGTGAGACGCCCGCGAAAAATGGACGTGCGCTCAGGTACTTCATTAATATTTCATTTCGTTGCTTATCGTTACTACGGTGCCGCGCCGCGGAGGCCCGCTTCGGGGCATCGTTACTCCCTCCAAGCGAGCGTGCACCGGGAGAGAGAACGCAACAGAGGAGGTGGATGAGGAGGAGGAAGTGGTGGTAGCGGCGACGGTGGTGCTAGGTTGGGGAGGTAAAAGCGGGGCGGTGAAGGATGCCGAAGAACGCTTTATTGCAATTGGGGTGACATTCTAGGAATTTTACGTCGTGGAAACACGACAGAAACAGCCGCGCAGATTTAGAGGGAAGTAATGAGACGCGCCCGGGGTACACCGACAGAGAGAGAGAAAGGCCGCCCGCGGAAAACGATTCACGCGGTAATCCGCCAGCATTTAGATATGAGATCGTAACGAGGAAACCGTCGAGAGAACCACGAGAGCGGACGATTAAAGCGACCACGTTACTCGACAGGCAGACACGTCGAAAAACTAAGACCGCGTCCCCGTTCCTCGCTTCTCGTGAAATTAAAATTATTTGTTTTACGCGTTACTTAAATCGACTCATAAAATCGACCGACTCTAACTTCGCCGGATAACACGTCCGAAGGTAACTACTATGTGCGTGATTCTAAGTAGGAAATAACTGCTGGCGAGCTGCCGATTTTTAGTGAACGGTATAGATGTCAATATTGATTTAATACTGGCGGAATATTAGGTATTATTGTATACAATTATTATTGTATACAATTGTATATATTGTATATATGATACTATAATACAGTATATAATATTAAACGATTTAGTTGCAACAACCAAAGAATTTAGTTGAGACTATTTAATCAGATTTTGGTAATTGTTACTAAATTCTTCTTTCAATAATATACAGGCAACCGTTCTTACTACTGCCGAACTATTTAGGTTTCCCGTTAGTGAGAGAGAGAGAGAGAGATAGAGAGATATCGCTTTCTTACTTAAGGCATTGCTATCGGTCGTCGGTACTGGCCAAATCTATACGATTCCTACGTGGGATCTTAAATAAAGAAAGAAGAAGGGAGAAAAAAATATATAAATAAAATAGTAATATAAATAATAAATTCTGTTGATGTCTAATCGTTAATAATACTTATGGGCCAATAAAAGCTTAAGCACGATTAGCGTGCAATTTAATTAAATAATTGACAGATGTAATCATTTCTTAAATAAGTATTAGTTGGAAAAAGAATTAGAAAGGAGGAACTAGAAAAAGAAAGCGAATCCATGCGCCTATGCGTGCATCTCACGGAATAATTTCAGTATCACCGAAAGTTCGTGTAAATAGCGGACGAAAAGCGCAGAGCAAGAGAGAGAGAGAGAGAGAGAGAGAACGAACCAGAAGACGGTTCGGCGGAGAAGAAAGCGAAGAGGAGAAAGAGAAGAAGAAGAGGAAGAAGAGGGGGCAGGAGGACAAGCCGGTGGAAGAGGGGCGGAGGGGAGGTAGAGGAGCGAGACGGAAGAGCGAAGAATCGCCAGAGGCCAGGACGGAAAGAGGGAGCAGAAAACGAGGGAGAACTACGGTCTGCCTTGGAGTCGCCCGAGGCGTCACGGAGCGCATTGTCTCGCTGGATATCCTCGGGGCGATATAGGTTCCTCTCTCTTTGCCCCTCGCCCACTCGCACATTCTCTCTCTCTCTCTCTCTCTCTTTCCCTCTCTCCGTTCCCTTCGGCCCACCTTCCACTTCGCCCTTCGACCACCTCTCTCACTAGGACACGGAGCTGGAGAGGACGAAGCTCACCGCTATCTCCTCTCGTTTCCGCGCCCGCAGCGGAACGACCGTGCGCCTCCGCCGCGCCACCACTTCATGGTGGGGTGCAGCACCGCGCGTCTACCCCCGGGGGCACCTTCTGCACAACGATAGGAACGAACGTACGGGAGAAAGAGAGGGGAAGAGAGAGAGAGAGAGAGATGGCGGGAGGAAGAAAGGCGAGGACGGGCGTCCTTCTTCTCCCACGCCGCGCGATCCCGCGCCGCGGGCTAGCCGAAACGACTCGCCCTCTACGCACACGTATATGTGTGTGGGTGTGTGTGTGTGTGTGCGAACGAGTGTGGGTGTATCTGTATGTGCGAGCAGCGCGTGTAGGTGAATGCGCGCGTGCATGCGTGCGTGCATGCATGCGGGTACAGCCGCATCGACGGCATTTGCCTGCATCGCTCGCGGCGGGGCGTGCCACCCCTTCTTCTTGTTCTTCTTCTCCCCTTCGTCCTCCTCCTCCTCGTCTTCGTACTTCTCTCCTTCTTCGTCTTCTTGAACTTCGCATTCTACTTGCGCTTGATGGCATCATTTATCGTAAGAAAAATAATGAGATTAGGATAATCTACCACCGCGGGCGTTTTCCGCCGCGCTTCGCGAAATTTACTTTCAAACTTCTTCGCCGGTACTTTCCGTTTCGCTCTCTCTCTCTCTCTCTCTTTGTCTCTCGCGTTCTCGCTCGCTCGCTTGCTCGGAGCGTTCGCCCGCTCGCTCGCGCGAAAGATAATATGTTATCGCCGTTTCGCTATCGCGCTCTCGTTGAGTCTCCGCCGCGCTTCTTCGTATCTTGGAACGAGCGGCATCCCCCGAGGGTGTCCTTCTCGCTTCGCGCCCGTGGCGGTCGAGCCGCGTGGTAGAAGGGATGCGTTTCTCTCTCTCTCTCTCTCTCTCTCCCTCTTCTCTTGTTCTACTCGCGTAATATTATGCGCTTTCATCCCCAGGCCGAAACGCCGCGCGCGTGTACTTGTGTAAGTGCGCGCACCGTCTCATATTGGCATCTGCCCGTATCGCTTCCGGCGACGTGCGCTTTTTCTTCCTCTTCTTCGTCCTCTTCCCCTCCTCCTTCTCCTACGTCTTTTCCGCCGCTTCTTCATCCGCGCATATTTTTCAATTGCGCGAGTTACGAGAGGGGAAATAGCCGGGTGGAAATGAGAACAGCAGTATCGCACACGCGGTGTCAACGAATCCGCGCGATTCACCGACGCGCCCGCTCTCTTTGGCTCGTCTCATCGCTTGATTACATTGTTTGTTCGTTATGTAACATCCAGTGTACCGTGTAACTTTGAAAGCACGGGACTGCCTTCTCACTTTTTTTTTTCGCTACAACGAAACGTCGCGCAATTCCGTCACTCGAATAATTTTTTACAATATAATACGTATAATAATACGTATTACATAAGTGCATACACACACACACACACACACACACAGACACACACATGTATATTATACAAAATGATTCATTTTAATTTCAGGCAAATATTTCGAAAAATATGGTAGATATGGGAAAATGTTTCAGTTAAATGTTATAAAATTTGAAGAGGGGCATATGTCTTCTTGCATTGAGTTTAATTTCGGAGAAATTCATTTATTGGCGATTAATCACTGAAGCAACGAAAAGTGTCGATCGTTCGCGAGCGTAACGAGACGCAGACATGTTGCCATCGTTTCGCACAATTTACGGTGCTGCTTCTCTCTCTCTCTCTCTCTTTCTTTCTTTCTTCCTTTCTTCTCTTCAGAACACGATCCGACCCTGATCGTTGAGGGCTAACCAATACAGTTTTGTATGTAGGCGCACAGATATACGCGTATTATCCTACGTTCGGGCTGCATCGCCCATGGCGAGGAGTACCCGACCCTCCTTTCTCCTCTTCTCTTTTTCCTTCACTCCCCGCACCCGGCATCGTCCTTTTCCTCTCGGCCGCTTCTCTTGTTCCTTGACCGACCTCTTGTCAACCGCCTTCGGTTCGCCTTCGCTTCGGGCGAACTTTTCTTTCCGGATAAAACTTCACACAGTATATTCCGCGCTGCCCTCTCTTTACCCATGTTTTCTTACTTTCTCACCCCCTTACCGGATTCCCCCTACGAAATTATCATTATTCGGCCGGCGTAGGAAGGATGCAGTGCCGAAAACGAGATAGCTTCCGATCCTCGTCGAGCAATCGAGCCAACGGAAACTTGATTTATTCGGGTTAACGCGGATTATACATCTTTCGGTAAGCTCGTCTTCCAATCTGTCAATTTAGTTAATTTAATCATCGCGCGATTTAATCGAATTTGCTTCGTGGGTGAGCCGTCGCGAAAGATTTCAACGGTCGGTTGGACAATCACGCGTTGTTGTCGATAAAATGCTCGAGATATTGCGCGGATAACGATCGTAATGCTATCGATCGAGGATCAGATACGAAATCGGCGATCTCGAGAATAGGTCTAGAAGAGGATAGACGGAGAACAGATGAAGAGAGAAACACGATTTCGGTAACTACAACGCCATGAGAGAATTTTATTAAAAATATTTAAAGCTCAATTACACCGCAGACGTAGCTGCGATCGCACTTAAAGTCGTAATACATATCATAATCGTTGCACGGTGCGCGTACAAGTCGCTTACTTCGGGAACAACACACAACACGTCGGCAGAATTCATTGAAATTGACACGCGCACCGTCGGCTTCGTCGTTGCGTCCCTTCGGTTCTCCCGTTAAAACTCGCGAAACTTCCAAACGTTTTCACGTGGCGATAATTTGTACTTTGCAAGTGAAGTTTATCTTGACAACATGCCACCGTGTGCGCAATTTTGTCCATAATTAATTTGCATTCTCACATTCGATGCGCATTATTCCCCCGTGAGATATTTTCTCCGGATATTTTACGCAGACTTTTTGAAACGATTCCTCTCTCGGCCGGCGTTACAATAATGCATTGTGCGCGCGTGCGAGATTATATTAATAATTGCGAGCGGAATTATCATCATCATAATTACAAATCCAATTAAGTCTTCTTGCATTTGTACGGTAATGTGATATATCAAAGGTGGATGTGAATCAACTCTTCCGAGAGAGGAACGCATTTTCCAGCGGAAAATCCAGACAACAATGCGCGGCTCTTCGACCGTTGTCTGTTGTGAAACTGAATGGAAAGACTTCTTCTCGATATTCTAAACTACGATTAAATTATATTAGGATCCCGTTTTGTCGTTAATCGGAGTGAGATTATGCTTCGGCCTGGCGCCGCTGGTGTCTCGGCCGCTGTGATCCTTTAAACCAGAACGCAGCAGACTTGGCCCTCGCAGTCGACGGCATTCTGTTGCAGAACGGGGGCGCAACGGTTCATGCACACTCCGCCGAAATGACGGCAATGAGTTTGGTACTCCTTTTTAACTGCAAAGGCAAGCAAATTCATCTTAGGAGAGAGACACTCGCGAACGCGCGACTTCTTTCGCGTTCGACGCGTGAATTATTCCCGGTCGGAAAACGCAACGCGACAAGGTGAATTCCGCGAGCTCGCCGTACCGACACCGCCGACTACCGTGGGAGATTAGAGCGTTGAATTACCGTACGGAGGACAAAATCACGCTCTTAAGTGTCGCAATAAGACACCTTGACTCCGTCGTTTTTGATAGAAATGCTATCGAGAAAGTTATTTTATACCTCACGACGGAGACTATTTTCTCACAAAGTGATCGTTTCTTTTAATCTAATTTAATTAATCCTTGGTATATTATACAGAGAGAAAAAGATTTTTTTTTAGATCTAACGCACTGCAAATCTAAGTGTGTTATTTCAACTGGGGCTTGTCTTACACATTCGTTTTCGCCGGTTTTTATGATCATTTAATACGATTGAATGTACACGTTAACGTGTAATTTAATCCGATCAAACGTTTCAAATGAAGTAACCTGAAACGACGAGAGACCTTTTCAAAGGGTTTCGGTCGAATGTGTCTTTTTAATGTTTGTGCGTGTAAAGATAACATATTTGGATTTGCAGTGTATACATGTTTGTTTGACTCTTGGGTTTGCTTAATATAACCAACAAAATTTAATATCAAATGTCATTTTGTTTGAATGAAAACGTTGTATCACTAGAATAAACCATGTTGTCTGATAGAAAGGAACAATATTTTCTAGAGGAAATAATGTTTGGTTTTCGCAATGAAAGAAGAATTTATTTCATTATGTATTAAATATTATTTCACCGAAACAAAAAGAAGTTCTTTGATATTTTCCTAACATAGTGTTATTTCTTTCAAACAATTTATTACTTGCGACGACCATTGTAATGTTTGGATAAAAATATAAAAGAAATATATTATTTAACGTAAAGAAGGAGATTTATTTATTGTTTGAGAGAAACCAAGCTATCCTATTTGTTGAATCAAACATTCGTTTATTTGCTGTGTTCCAAGGGAGAAATTTGTTTCAATTACAGAAATTTTATTATTTAAATCCAAAGAAATCTTTTTCTTCGTGTATTATATGATAACTGCGCTGCAAAGCAGTGTTGTGTCGCATATTAGAGTAACTAGCCAGAGAATCTTCGTTTCCGTTCGTTCGATCGCACGTATGTCTATTGTCCCGCTTAATCGCCTGATAAATTTATCACACATGTTACATCACGCGAGTCTCGAGAGGTCAATGCGAATGAAATCTCCGTAATATCGAACCGTTTGAATACACGGAATGTATTCGAAGCACCGAGTTGATAGCGCTCTCCACGGTAAACACAATAGTGAGTTCCGAATCCCGAAGTTTCAATCAAAGCGATACACAAGGAATAAGCTACTCTTGAATCTTCCATCGGTTCCGTAACTGAAATATTAATCTTAATGGCGCAGAGGATCCTCCGTGGTCACGTCGATGTTGCACAACAAATAATTAAAACCTCTCAAAAGGAGACTCGAGACTTGGGACACTTTAGCATACTTAATCACTGCGCGATTGAATCGAGTCTTCTTGACGAGCGAATTTGAATCATCGATTACAGGATGACGCGTCACTGCCGATAAACTATTCACGATATCACGCGGATATTACGACGACATATATGACGTTGCGCGAATACTTTTCCCGTTTGACAGCCGGATCGGTTCGAGTCGATTTCGGCGCGAAGAGCGAAGTAGCTCACCTATGCTGCAGCACGTGGTGCCCTGTTCAAGGCATTGAACATTTAGACTCTTCACATGCTCCTCGCACCTGTCAGGGGTGAGACAATTCTCCTGGGGACACAGCTCCATCGCGCTGACATACTCTAAAAATAGATTCGCGAGATTGTATCTCGATGTCTTGCGGATTTTCCTCGTTGCGCCGCGAATCGGAGACTACCGCCGGCGGCATTGAAAAGGAACGCGCGCAGAAAAAAAAAATCTTGAATCAATAATAGATATTCTCATATGTAAGCAAGAATGTTATAATATTTTTCGATTTTCAGTCGTGAATTGAGCGCAAATTATACTTGCATCAATACAAATTTAATCGAATCAAGGCTAATAGTTTTCTAATAAAATTAGAATATTCTTGTTTATACATGAGAATATCTAGTTTCGATTTAAAACTAATTTATTTTCTGTGACTTTCCGCCCTACGCGTTAATTTCACGACGAGCCGGGCATTATCTCGGTTTTAAAGCGAGTTTAAATATTAGACATTAGCTGATAAAGTTGAACCTTCAACGGTTAGCTTAAGATAAGCGTTGCATTGAAACCGCTGTACAAAGGTACGAAAAAAGAAATAAAGGCACGATAGTATAATGTTATTACTGGGCAAATTTCAATTTGCTTCGATATGCGAGCACCTACGAAAAATTATTGCCATGCGGTGCGGTGTAGAATGAAAGAGAAAGAGAGGAGGGCAAAAAGAAATTTATTAACGGAAAATATAAAAACAGCAGAGAGCCAGTAACGAGAAAGTTAATTGGATCGTTTGACGAAACAGCGAATATATATTTCAGGTGGAGTCTATTGATATTTCAAACTTTGCACTTCCTAAATTCCTTGAAATGAAATTTTACTCGAAAAATAAAACGACGACAGCGGGATCATTTCGAGTCACTCGAGTTCGATTGATTTTTTACTCATGATGATCGACTTATAATATGAGTGAAAAATCACTCGTATAGGCTGAATTCTCCGCTCTGAACTGTCAAGTGAATTTTCCGCTCTGAATTGTCGAGTGGATTCTCCGCTTTGAATTGTCGAGTGAATATTTTCAGCGAATGTTTCCAGTTTTCACTGAAAAGCGAATCTAACGTGTTTCGTCGCAGGAACAGTTTCAGTCCGATCGATTGAAACATTCACTCGTATGGCGTTTGAATATACTCTAAACTCGAGTGAATTTTCATTCGTTTCCAGTTAAAATTTCACACGGACAAATTCATAGAGAGCGAGAAAAGAAACCGATGCGACGGACAATTATTAACTTCACGCGTTGAAGAATTATTTAATTAAATTTAATTATTTATTATATTTGAGAAAATCAAATATTTCTTTAGAAAATAAGAAAGAGGACACGAAATATTGGCAGAATCTCGTTTGAGTTTAATCTCATACGCGGACAAAATCGTTGACGTATCGGCGTCGTAAATTTTCAATTCCGTGAAGTATTAATTATGCAATAATAAGTGGTGAGAAATAATTATATAAAGTGTCGAAGTATGACTTACCGGCGCAAAGGAGGACAGCCGCGAGGGCGACGAAGACGAGCGTGCAGGTTCTCATTTTCTCGGCGGTGTGTTTTCGAAGTAGCTCGCGGTGATGCTGACAGCCGACGATGGTTCACTGATGTCACTTCGCCGGGGCCCTGCCGCTATATAAATGTAAGCGGCCGACGTTACGCGACACGCACACACGCACACCGAGCCGCGCGCGCAAGCCTCGTATCGCGACCAACGTTGACATTATCAGTCGTTATGCGATGTTAGATAATACTCGTGCCCACCTTCGTGAGTCACACGTGAGATAATCGATAATCTCGCACGATCTCGCGTCTGGAATAGCAAGAGCTGCGGCGAGATGTATCTCGAGGACTCTTGAATTCGTCGATCGTGCCGGAGCATCTCTGAGGGTGACGAATAATTTTTCACGATTCTTCGGTAGGAACGACAGTGCAAATAATAGCGTGAAAAATTGGAAATAAAGGAAACAAGGCTCTTTTGATGCACAATCAAAAAAGAATGGGGAAAAGCCAATAAGAGCTTGTGCGTGGAAATATGGAAAAAAAGAAGTAGCTTCCATAGCTAAAAACTAGCTCTTACAGGTCAAAATTAGCTATGATATAACTGAAATTTAGTTAATTTAGCTGGTTCTTTTATTTATTCTAGTAGCACAATTAAGTGGCAATACATCTAATATTTCTAATATTTGTTATGTATATATATTCGCATGCATTGATGTGATTGTATTGGATATATGGAATGAGTGTTGCGCAATATAAAGCCAAATCTGCAGAAGCAGATTTTGCAGTATCTGCTATAAATTTTGTCGATAGCTTACTAGCAGAAATATAATAGGATTCGCTAGCAGAACCTGATAATAAGTTAATCTGTTATTATGCTCTGCTAACAAATCCTGTTATACTTCTGCTAACAAATTGTCGGAAAAATTTTTAGCAGATATTACGCAACATTTGCTTTCACAGATTTAGTTGTCTGGCTGACTTTATATTAGGTAATATTCATTCAATGTATCTTCAATGAATGCCAATATAACCAATATTGAACCAATGTATCGCCAATGAATTGTGCTACTATGATAGTTTTTAACTCTCACCGCTAAAAACTAGGTCTAGTAATTAAATTAAATTTGTTTATTGTAGCTAATTTCTCTTTTCCGTATATGTAGTGCAATTATGAACAAACACAAGCGAAAGTATGTTGGTTGAAATATCTGATATGGTCAGGATATTTGTAAAAGGAAAAGTACCATTCGATATTCAAATATATCTTTTGTGCGCTGATTTAAATCCGTCTCGTAGAGTGACATGATTGATAGGTGACCCGATGAGTATTGGACGAATGAAATTATACGTTTCTTTTTTCCATCTCTTTCTCTTCGTTTGTTTTCCTTCCCTTGATTGGATTTTATAATGTTTCGGGTCTTTGACTGTCGGTAATTCGAGCGAAGCCCGAACCGCTCGCGTGAAAGGCGCGGTACCAGCATCGCGATAGTTTCGTGTGTTTTCGCAATATACATGGAGAAAAGAAATTGGTTGAATTAATGTGACAGTGAACGAACCGCGTTTTGACTGAAAGAAACGGAATTTCTGACTTTAAGAACCGAATTTAGTTCATAGGAACTATCAATTCTATTTCCGTCAACGAAGACGCATTCGTTCGTCGTCACGTTAATTCAACCAAACTTTTTTTTCCGTGTATTAGTACGAGTAGAAGATACGTCTTCTTTTTCCGTCTCTGTCTATTCTTTTCTCTTTTATTCTGTTGATGAAATTTTATTTTATTTTTTTTATTTCGGGCCTTTTTATTTCGGGACTGTTAGTAACTCAAGTGAGGCTTGAACCGTTCGTGTGAAATCTGCGGTACCAGCATCGCGATAGTTTCGCGCGCTTTCGCAATATACTAGTACAATTGACTGGCGATAACAGTCGAAAGTTCGTTAAAACAATTGTGCCATGATAAAAAGAATTCATTATAATGCAAAAGACTATGTCCTCTAGGTAATTGTGCAATTGGACTTGAAACTGGACTTGAAACTCTCTTCGAGCTCTCTCTTTCTCTTTCTGTCTATCTATCTTTTCATACAATTTTAATGCATAGCCTTCCATGTAAAACGGGTATCGAAAGTAGATACGACTAAGTAGATATCGACTTGATCGAAAGTAGATATTGGAACAATATCTCTCGATATCTGAATTGTTAATGGCGCTTTAAACATCTTCTCATGGAAAAGCATTTGTGTCAATTTTGTGGGAGAAAAAAATATGTTTATCGCGTATACGAATCTCGCGAGGTTACATCGGGGATTCGAGAACGAGAATCTTTCAAAGTTATATCTTATCACACCATTAATATTGCGAGAGCAATTATCGTATTTCATATCAGAATAAATAATATACGATTATATCGGAAAATTACCGATCAGAAGAGGTGACTTTCAACGGGTAATTCTCATTTACGACGAATGTTTCAAAATTGATCTACTTATCTGCATGCACGCGAAGTTGTATTAAAATTAAAATTTCCAGACATGCGGGGTTTCCCCGTTAGTATCAAACGATCGTATGTTTAAAGCTCAATGCGCAGTCAAATGGACATTAATGCGTGCTGTTTTCTCACTATTTTGTGCAATCACTACTCTCTAAATTTCGTAGAGTGAATTCTAGATTAAAGCAGTAGTATTTTCATTCGCTTGAAGTGAATTTTCACTCGTTTGGAGTAAAAACTCATTCTAAGTGAGTGAAAATATTGCCACTCTAACCTAGAACTCGCTCCAAGAAATTTAGAAATAATTTATAACTTAAAATTTATAATTTATAACTTAAAAAACCGGTTTTTAATTGCTGGAAAAAAAATCGGTTTCTCACGAAAAATTGTTTTTTTTTTTACTGAAAATTGCTTTTTTTGGCCACTTAAATTTTTGTATATTGGTATATCAATGCATCTGCAAAATGCAATGGAATTTTGTTTAAGACTTCTCTATGTTTTTCTTACAACAATCGATTTTACTTGTAATTCTACGCATAAAAGTATTAAGGTGAGATTGTCGAAAAATGAATAGTTTATGAAATATTTCATGTTTTGTATTGAAAAGTATCAGAATAAAATGTAAAATATCTCGGAAAATATATTTTACTCCAGTACTTTCATACGTAGAATGACCAGAGGAATCAATTTATATTAAAAACACCATATGATTTCATTAAAAAAAAATTAAAGTTGACCTTGAAATAATGTTTAATAATGTAATAATATTACCATTTTATGCTTCCCACGAAATGCTACAACTTTTGTATGAAATTTTTCGTCTAATAGTATACCTCTTTCGAAATATTAATCTGTAACATTTTTTACGGGTCGCTCGGTAGTTATTTCTTATTAACATGGATTTAAAAAAATTATGCGTACTCTGATATAACGTTATATTATATATTATATATTACATATTTGTTCACAATGTACTCGGTTGTAATTCTTTGAAGGTAATATGTTATTGCTTAACATATAACATATTAACTTCATTTAACTTTAGTTAAGTGCACGCAATTACCTTTTTTACGGAAAGATGTAAATGTGGTAGATTTTAACCGAACACACGTACATTTTACTGAACAAATGTTTCTACCCTTGAAAAAGAAACAATCTGGGAAATGGAAAAAAACCGGGTTTTTTCCAAACTTTTAAAGAGCAATGAACCAGGCAAATACTTCATCGGCGAGATAATCAAATTACATCAGGCGATATAGTACAATCGGTCACATTAGAGAAGTCTCCGTGTCCTTGCTTGCATCGAAAATATGAACGTAATAGGACTTGTTGAACGGAGGGGGAATATCTGTAGTGACTTTCTTTGGAGAGGAGCTAAACCTGGAGGGTGGGGAGAACTTTTCATTGCCCCGCGTCCCGGCACGTTGTTTTCTCCGTATAAGAAATCGATCCACTATCGAGCACTCCACGAGCCGAGATTGCCGTTGCGCGATTTAGATCGATATCGAGCTTGCTTTTTCACAACTGATACTCATAAATTAACAAACAATTATGTCGATAAGATCTGTCTGGCAACCTGTTTGTCCGATTCACGCCTGGATATAGTGAGGGTCAGAACGTTCAGAACGTTACTCTGTCCCAAATTTATTCTCTTATTCCATCATCGCATGTCTGCGAATTGTCGCACATATTTCGTAGCGACACACGAATCAATTACAGGACGAAAAAGAAGATACGTCGAATTACAATACATGCATCGTGTTAAAATTACAATATAATCTCGCGAACGATTAATACACTACGAGTATTCGCCATTGACAAATCGAAAGCATAAATCAATCATTTTTTCTTGTTTTCCTTTTTCTCTCATTTCGTTTCTCACGCGAGATTTTTCATTTTCACGCCGCTCGTTCAAGTGTCCGCGCGCGCAACAATCGAAAAAATCTAACAAGCGTGTGGCGTTGTTTAAATTTTTATTGATTCCTTCCAAAGCATTATACTCGCCATTAAGATGTTCTTTAACATCTCTCTGCTCTTGATTGTAAATAAAAATAAGTGGGAGATATGTGCGTTCGTGTTACGTCCTCGGGAAGAACATACGCGAAAACTCGACGCGTCTTGTAACGCATTACAGTTTCTCAACGGAAAAAGGACACGAGATGGAGAGAATGATAAGTACTCGCTACTGATGGGCACTCGAAATGTACAAGTTTCGACTAAGTTCGAAATTTTTAGGGCGTGGTAAAGACGGTCAAGCTATGAACGAAATCATCTCGCGCTCGCGCTCGAGCTGACACACCTGTGTGTGTGTATACCTTTTCTTCTCTTCTCTCTTTTACCGACTAAACATCTATTTTCTCCGAGATATCGCTCGCGAGAAGGGCCTAGTTTTTGCTGTACTTTTTGTCCACGGATACTTTTTCTCCTCTTTACACTTGGAGGCAATTAATCCACTGCGGTTGCGAATTAAGCTGGAAAACAGTTACAATTAAGCGTTGTTCCGCGCGTTTCCCGCGGAGAACCGCGCCAGCGAGGAAGAGTCTGAGATAGAGTAAAAGTTTCCCGTACACGGAGAGAGAATATTATAGCTTTTTTGTTCATCTCCAAATTCTTCTCACGTTCTTACCGTGTTTCCTGATGACACAGGAGTGGATTATTATCGGTAGAGCTTAACTTGCTGAGAAATACGGTAAATTTTGTTAAGAAACTTAATGAATTTTTCAATAATAAATTCTTTTAACAAGTAAATTTAAATAGTAAATTTTTTTAATATTATTATTTCAGCTCCTAAAATATATAAAAAATATATAAATTTATAAAAACATTGCACACGCGCGTATATAACGGAAGGATAATAAATGAAGGCAGAATGTCGCTATATTCTTCAGCTGTAAAATTCTATGGTAATTTTTTCTATAAATCAAAAATATAAGAGAAAGTACGATGAGAGTCAATTGCAGATCTAATTTGCATACACGGCAAAAAATTGTTTGTTAAATTTAAGTTTCATCGAAACAGTCCGAAATAGCCTATACAAATTTTTGTGTTAATTTAACACAAGGTGAATATGTAGAAAAGCAGACATTTAGTAAAAAAATTAACACAAAATTAATACGTTAATCGACACTGAAATATAAAGTGTGTTATTTTAACATTTACAAGTGTTATTTTGCCACCTATGTTGAATATCAATTCAACACAAAATATTGAGATAACGTAAATACAATATGTTAAAAGTGAAAACGCATGTATGTTATATACAACATATATATGTTATATACAATATGTTAGATTAACACACGGATATATTACGAATTTAACACAAAGTTTTAGCAAGGAGTTTTACGGAGGAGGATTTTAGTATAAGTAGAAAACCTTTTTTACTGTGTACGCATTTGTAATACGATGTACACGCAGGTACAAACGCTGTTAACATCGGGGCCACATTTCGGCCATATTTTGCGCGATCGTACACCCTCCTACAAAATTCTCTCCGCGTGTAGGGGAAGCCCGGGCGAAACGAAGTGTGGCGAACCGTCGTGACGCACCTACTGCCGTAAAAATTTCCCGTTCACCTAGCATTTAAGACCTAGACCTTCGTATGTACAAATGGATAGACTTTTGTATTCGGTACTGAGCATAGTTAGCGTACATATTACACATTATTAATGTCAGAATACTGTACACGATAGCACTTTCGTGAGAATCAAAGACTCGTACTGACTAGAAAATATTCAATGAAGTTCCATTAGACGTCCATCAGACGAAGGCGATGCGATCGCACGCCCGCACGTACGCACATACGCTGTTCTCGTTTGACGACGAGAGAGGCGAGGTTATCTGGCGTATCTGAGGGAGAGAGAGAAACGAACTTTGCGCTCGCAAAGTGACACTCAGACGTCTCTCTCTCTCTCTCGCGTTCCCGCGTCGACGTGCTCGGTCCGATCACGATGAAGACTTCGTTATCGTCTTTTCGTCCGGGCGACAGATTACGAGTGATAACGTCCGCGGCGCAGATCGTTCCTCCCGATCGTTGCCGAGCCGCGCTCGCGATCTTCGGTCTCTTGAACTTTCCATGCGGAAAAGGGAGGGGAGGAGGAGGAGGGGGACGCACGGGGGACGCGCGAGCTCGTCTCCGACACACACATGCGTCTAAAAACTAACGATTGTACATTTCCCGGGAAATCTCTGATCGGGGTCAGCTGAGACCCGACCTCCCGCGAAACCTCGCCTCGACCAGCCCTCAACCCTTGGGAAGGGCGAGGGGGAGGGCACTCCCGATTTCGTCGTCGTCGTCGTCGTTCGCATCCGAAGGAGACGATCCGTCCGTTCCCGTATCACAGTTTACCGAGATTATTCTTATGCACCGGGTCGATAGTCCGCTATTATGTTCTTCAGGAACGTGTAGATATCCTTGAAGGTTGGTCGCGATGTCTCGTCTCTTCTCCAACATGAACACATCATCCGATACACCTCCTCCGGACACATGGTTGGTTTCGGCAGGAGTACCTGGAAGTTGTTCGAGGAGGATCAAGAGGCGCGTCGTCGCTGACGGATTCTTAATATTTATTGTTCCGCGCGCGAGACGTACTTTATTTTCAATTAGCACGTTCACTGCCGAACTGATTTTTCATGACTTTTTCATCACGACGCGTAGGCCGCATACGTACCACGTTATCGGGAATAACTCGTTTTGCTTATAATATATACGTTAATATTTATATGATTGCTGAAAAATTATTATTGCCGAGAAAAATATGTGACATTCAATATACACCATAGAACAAACGCGCGCGCGCGCGCGCGCGTGTATGTGTGTGTGTGGTTGTTTAGAGAAATTTTATATTTACACAATTTATGCCAAAAAAGGAAAAAAATTATTTATTTCTAATATCGTTAATGTTTAAGATTGAAATACTATATTTATAGGAGGAAACAATATATTTTGATATAAATAATATATCTTCGAATAAAATATTTATAATTATAACGTCATATTGCGGTGTATTATGCTGAAATATGCTAAATATAAGTGCGACTTGTCTTCACAATTATTGCGGAACGTAGCTAACTTTTGTGGCGAAATTTCTTGCTGATATTGTATCGGGCTTTTCAACACTATTTCTATAGCAACACGGAAAAAAGGAATTAGCTGTCCATATAATCCAACTGAAATTTAATTACTAGATCTAGTTTTTAGCTGTGGTAGGCTAAAGACCAGATACGGGGACAAAAAATTAATTAACTAAATTTCAATAGTATTACATGGACAGCTAATTTTTACCGGTGGGCGTTAGTTTTTAATTGTGGGAGTCACTTCTTTTCTCCCGTGAAGTTTTGCAAAGTTGATTTACAGAATTGAATTTTGGAAGAATATCGAGAAAAAAAAACGATCATTACGCCGCGTAGGTCGCTTGTACTCCATGACGTGATAGCTGCATTTCCGCATCAACACATGATTATATGACATATTTTACGATAAGTTATATTTAAATGACGAGAAAGACATGAAACGGCCTAAACGGGAATTTTAACCGTAAGTAACGCGGCAGCAAACGTGTTAAGAAGAGATTTCGAAATCAGGTGTGGTTACGAGGAAACGCGTTAGAGAGCAGTAGTCGACGATTAGATTACGACGCTCACTTGCAGCTCCGCTCCGTAATACATATGCTCGGCGTTCTGGATAACTTGATCGTTAGACAAGTGTTGGAAGGGCTTCTCTCTGGCCAAGCTCATCACCTCCCAGAGCGTCACGGCGAATGACCAGATGCTGCTCGAACACGTGTACCTGTCCTGAAATTTCAACATCGTTACGTCGTCGCGTCCGGTGACTCACGGTCTTGATTTCAATGATACGTATACTGCCCGGATAACATTAAGACATCCAAAGAAAAAATGTCCTTTGACAACAAGACGTCTAAAGGACGTCTTTGAGACGTATCTTAACGAAAAGAAAAATACCGTCGTAATTAACAGAATTGGTCAATAGGACCGTAATTGAAGTGAACTTTTTCGATTCAATAGCAATATCGTTAATTGACTTGAGATTAATTGATTTGAATTATTGAAACAATATACGGTGTATTGATTTAAATAATATCGCCATTGAAACAAAAAGATTTACTCCAATTACGATGTTGACCGATACAACAGCATTTTTTTCCCATATTGATATAAACTGAAAAATGAGTTTAGTTAGATCTGTTACAATGAGAAGAAAGCACTTAAAAATTTATTTGTGAGGTATATTTATTTCATAGAAATAAATTTTCTGTGAAACAAACCTTATATCTCATAAATAAATTTTTAAGTACTTTTTTCCACAGTGTATCTGACAATAGATAACTAATAGCGTTTTCGTTAAGGGAAATAAGACTTCTAGTTCTCACGAATCAAATTTGGTTCTTATAACTAGAAATTCTGTTTTCTTCAACGAAAACGCTTTTGGTTGTCCATTGTCACGAAGATCCAACCAAATTAATTTTTCAGTGTAAGTGAGGTAATCACTGAATGATTTTTAATTATGTGATATTGAGGAATGATTGAGAAAACGATGATCGCTCTTACCAGCAAAATACTTTCCCACGGTAGCCACCGGATTGGCGCGGGCGGTCTACCCCCGATATCGCTGTAATCCTTCTTATAAAGATCACTGCACATCGCAATGTCGGTCACTTTGACGGCGTAGGAACGACCTACCAGGCAGTTCCTGGCCGCCAGGTCCTTGTGCACCAGATTCTTCGACTCGAGGAATCGCATTCCGGACGCTATCTGCGTTCCCATGTACAGCAGGCAACTCTGACTGGAAAGAATCGAAACTTATCGATTAAATTTTCTATCAAAGAATTTTGGTAGAGACAAACTCACACACTTTATATTTTTATAATGCTTTATATAACTTTATATTAATATATATAAATAGAACATTTAATATTCCATAGCAATTTATGTTTTATGCGAGATATTTCATCAGAAAACATATTTTACGGAATTAAAAAAACGAACGGAAGAGACATAATTAACATTTATCGATTAAATTTTACGCAGAGAAATTAATTAATTGCGGAAAAGACCGTATTTAAATGTTCAACAGTAAATTTTACGGAAAAAATTCCCGACTGAAATAATATTTTTCACAATATTAGCGTACTCTTTACAAAATAGGAAGGGATTATTATTCGGAATTGTAATAAATTCGAATCATTCGCTATATTTGCGAATTTGGTAAAAATGTCATGGTTCGTGTCGCGTATATCCGCCACGTAGTTAGTTACCGTTCTCCTCTTTTAGATTTAAATTCATCGGAAATAAAAATTGTCACCGGTATCTCGGTTATTTGTGATTCTGTTAAAAATAAATTTACAAAGAAGGATTAATTAACCTTTTCAGAGATGCTAACGTGTGCAAACTTAAGTACGTTCCATTTTCTTTTTTTAATGTGAACATTGTCGTCCAAATATAAATGTATGTTACTGTGAGTAAATATTCACCGCAAAATTCCACAGCAAAAAGAGAAGTCTCTTCATATAACTGGAAGATACACGGAAAAAAGGAAGCAGCCGTCCGTATTTAACCAACAGTTTCCTGCCATTTTGCAAACAACACGCAAAATTTTGAATTATTAATTATTAAAAATGGCCATATATGGAGACTTTTTAAATTAATAACTCGGAATCTTGCGTGTTGTTTGCAAAATGGTACAGGACTTTTTTATTCACTTCAATCCGTGCTACGTTCTCATTAAGTTTGTCCATGTTAATCTGAGACACCCTATATACAATTGAAATTTCGTCACGAGACCTAGTTTTCAGCCGTGGGAGCTAAAAACTAGGTACAGGGTGAAAACAATCAGCTGAATTAACTAAATTTCAATTGTATTATATGGACAGATAATTGTTACCCGTGGGAGTTGGTTTTCAGCTGGTAGGAGCTAATTCTTTTTTCCGTGCGTCATATTTCTGTCATTTTAGATTTAAATGATTTTCTTCCGATCTGAAATAATTGATTCCTGAAAAGGTGAAAGTGATTGCTCTGCGGGAGATGTTACCTGAGAGCTTTCAAGTTGCAATTCGGCCTGAGCGTTCCCGTGAGCGGTACACTGTACTGCAGGTAATGAGCGAGATCACCGAGCTCGGTGTACTCGATGATCGTCCATGGCACCGGCTCGACCGTGCACACCCCCAGAACTCGCGCCACGTTCGGGTCGGACAGGCACGACAGGAATCGCACCTCCCTCATCTGGTCGACCGCGTTGTTAGTTCGAATGTCGCTGGTGCACAGAGGTACACGCGCGACGACTAGTCGGGGAGCGTCAGACACGACCTCGTCCAGACCCACCGCTTCGCATATTATAGCCTGTAAAATAACAGTTCGGAACTCGTCTAATAAAAAAAAAAGAAAAGGAAAAATCCATGAACACATACGATGTCCCGAAAAAACAAAATTTTCAAATGCAAAAGGAGGAAAATAATTTGCTGAGATGCAAGTTTTCCGAAATATCGCAACACCAAAATCAATACGAAGCAGTCTCTACTGAAAAATAATACAGCTGAAAAAATACAGTTTTTACGAAATAATAAAAATAATAATAATTTTTCAGCCGGTCGCCTCGTTGCGCTGATTCCGTTGTTGTTATTTTTCCAAGCCATTGTATTCTTCAGTACCTCGAAAGAGTTGTATTTCGCGACATTGTTTTAGCGTTCGAATTTCCGGATGACGATTTTCCGAAAAATTGTGTCACTCCCGGCGGATTTCAGCGCGCTTTTCATTTTTTTGGAAAATGCATGTTCACGAGAAAATCTTACGAGCGCGATTCGCTGTTAATTGGATTGATTTTCGGTGTCGAGTTAAGAATGACGAGTTGCCGATGAGCGGATACGATAAACAGCGGTACGTCGATGTTCGGCTGATCATACGCGCGCGCGTTACTGTACATATCGAAGTTTCAAAGTATTAACACAACAAACATGTACATATTAGCATTGTCGAATGTTACGTATGTGTGCCGACGAGATAAATATGTAAATTGCGTTTCGCCACCACCCGCACGCCGCCCGCGATTAAGTACGAGCGATCCGTCGCTACGGTGCGGGCGTATTTTTTCCAGCGTATTCTTCAAGCGTGGACTGTCGTTTGAACGTTGATACGGTAGTGTCAAATTGTTCAAATTAGCGCTTGAGTCTCATTCGGATACGGCTTAGGGAAGTGGATGCGTTCTAAATTTTTCGAAATTGAAAAATTTCAAAACGAATGAATATTCATTCAAAGCAATGATAAAAATATATCATCATTTGAAATCACGAGAGTTAACGTCTAACTCAAATTTCGGATGGATTTTTAATCCACACGAGCGAATGATTCAATCAATTAGAGCGAATTTCGAGTCCTATCGGCTTTCTATTGACTCTGCAACTGATCTTCCGGACACGAATTGCACATCTTTCGAAACTAATCGTACTTTGTACTCTCTAAATTTTTTACGTTGAAATCTCGAAACGAGCGAGAATTCACTCGTTTGCGAATATCGCGAATTCGAAATCAATGCCCAATTCCAACTTACGGTGGATTTCTTAGACTCTCATCAATAATCATTAATTAAACTTGCCCCCAGTGAGATACTCCGATTCGAATTTAGAGTTAGATCTGAATTTATCCAGTCGAATCACAGGTGCAGCGCGAAATTCAGCTGAAAAATTCGAATCTGTACCTCTGAATGAGAACCCGACTCACATCGGACCCTTCGACTTCGAAGATAAAAAATGCCCGCAACTGACAACGGAGGGCGTTTAACCCAGTGAAAAGTCATTCGGCTCTTCGGATGTGACCGTCACCGTACTCAACGGCCGAAATTTCACCCGAGGAGATTTAGAGAGCGCGAATCCTCGCTCGAGCGCGACGGACGGGTTAAGGTGGTGCCGTATTCGCGCTCGTCGCGTAACGCGTTTCTGTTACGTGCGATTTTCATGGTCACGTGCGCTCTCACGAACAGTGTATCGTTAACAGTGTATCGTCCGCACCTCTCCTACGTTCCGCGAGCCGAGTTTCTCCGTCGTTCGCAGGCACTGTCGTGGTATATTGGTCGGCTCTATTTCCTTGCATTTGTACGGCTTGTTCATACTAGGTGCGATGTTCCAACTGACGACAGGCGCTGGTATCTGCAAATGAGACGCGCATTCTCGTTATATCGTCGCCGTTGCGTTTCTCCCCCCGCTCCCTCCTCTCTCTCTCTCTCTCTCTGTTTCTCTTTGTGTGCGTGTACGTCTGTCTGTCTCTTCTAAAATAAATTCTCTCGCGAATGCAGTAGTAGAGCGCGTAGAAATTACGATGGCTTCGCCATCGGGCCGAAGTCGAGTGAGTTTGAAGTAGCGCGCGCGCAAGTTTGGTTTTCGGTTCTCGCAGGGGGAACGTCAGCGTAACGCCGCTCGTACTTTCGCCTTTGGCCGCGCGCAATCAGTCAAATGTACCGTCAAATTGTACAACTAATATGTACCTTGTGCTTCTCCTTTGGCGCTGTGTGCCAGCGCTTCGAGTGAACCTGATCGACATCCCTTTGGTGATTGGGCGTAACCGCGATATTGAGTTTCCTAGTTGGACTGCTGTAACTTTGAAGGGTCCTGTAGTGCTGGGAATGACGAGCCGGCGAGTTGGTCGGCGATGAGGAGCAGCTGGACGGGCCGACCGTAGACTCCGGCCGCGCGTCCAGTCGCACGCTCTCTTCCGGTATTTCTATGTTCTGGAAATCCTTCGGGGATTCTGGAAAGACGATCGCGATTTTAGCCACCCGCTCGCGAGCCTCGCGTCTTCGAATCGCTCGCTCGTAGCGTCCAGAGCTCCAGGGACGATTGTGAAATTATTTCGGAAATCGGTTACCGACGTAGTTCCGTTTCCCTTGGAAAACAGGACTGGACTCTAGGGAATAATTGCACGATTCCGATCGGGAGCTTTTCCGAGCGGTTGAATGATAGGTGCTCGGAGCGGATATCGTGAAACTACTCGGAAATCGGTTTCCGAATGGCATAATTCTGCTTTCCCTAGGAAACACGGTAGGAACCTAAATAGCCGGACAAATTCTATGCGTAAATTCTGAGCAGAGCCTGCAACAAGTTCTTGATGCCAGGAAGGCAAATCCAATACAGAATCTGTTCTATCTGATTACGTTGCCAAACTGCCGTGAAAAATGCGCGGTTTCTGCTGCCAATCTGCTCGGATTGCGTGTCAGCTCGAATTTACTGTCAACCTGCGCACAGTCTGTGATTTGCTTAGTGGGAATCTAGGAAATAATTAAACGACTCTAATCGGAAACTTTTTCGAACAATTTTGTAATAGGCCTATTTTCTGGAACTTTTAACGACAGTTCCGTTATCGTTGCGCAAATGTAATGTAAAAAAAGCTGTGCAACGACAAAGTAACGATAACGGCGCTGTCGTTAACAGTTACAGAATACGAGCACAAGGGAGATATTGTGAAAGTATTCGAGAAGATTTCTGACCGGAATAATTCCGTTTTCTTTGGAAAACACGATAGGAATCTAGGAAATTGAACGATACCGATCGGAAATCTTTCCGACTGACGAGATATAATTCGCGTCATATATGCTGCACCATTCCCTGGATTGTCATTTTTTATCATTATACGATTTTTAGTCTTCAAAATGTATACGTAAGATCGAAAATTACTATATAATTATAAAACTATAATATATTATGATTATAATACTATCGTTATAACTGAAGTTGCTTCTGCAATTTTCAATTTTATGCGTTAAGTGTAAGATTCAAAATCGTGTAACTTTTATCTAGGGAAATGATACAGTGTATACGACACCGACTGTATTATTAAAAGGTCATCATCCTTCGGTAAATATTCATGGGCACTGAAAGGGCCTGAAGGGTCGCGGAGATAATCAAAGAAGAGGATGACATTATCGACCATTTCAGCCGTCCGATGTAAATACTTGGACATTTAGAACATAATGAAGCATTAATTTTATAATTTACAACCATCTTAATGTTTTGTCACTATGTATACTGACCTATAAAGAAGTACGTTAGATATTTTCGTAAAACTGCAATTCTGCAGTTATCATCCACGTTAATCCGACGCAAAATTTACCGACGGGAGATTATTAATCATTAACATTTTCCGTGTGCGCCAAACTCGACAAGGCTGATGGTATCTTCACTTTTACCTCGTCGGCAAATAGTTTCACGATACCTGCCCTGGGTTGACCGTCCTCTTTCGAGAACGTGTCGACACCTACTCACCGGAGCTCGCTACGATCGCATACGTGGACTTGTATTGAGGGCTGACGAGCGGCGAGTTAAACTGTTCCATCGTGAGCGACTCGTGCATGCTCACGTCTTCCGGTATGTCCGGAGATACGTGATTGGCGGTTTCCGCCGTCAGCATGCCGCCAGGCGTCAAATTCAGTAAGAGACCCTGTAAAAAGAGCAAGGAATTTGCCGTTCTTTATTTCTCGACGATAATTAACACCGTAGGCACGTGCAAAATTGCTTCGTCGTTTCTTTAAAGGAATATCGACTTGTGATGAGACACGAACACGAAGAATTATGAGGAATCATGGATTCTCGATACGCATTTTAACAGCTATGTTACGATAATTTTCGAAGACAAATTTTAAAATGAAACTGAGTCATCGAAATAATTTAACACATTGATTGCTGCGTTGATCTTTATTGATTATACGTAGGCTTAATTGATGGTTGAATTATTAAAGATATTGTAAATAAATTTAATTTAAGATGCATATATATATATATATATCATTTTGTTTCATCGGCTCTCTATTGGCCGTACAACCGATTTTTCAGATGTAATTAATTATACTTGATATGTGACTTTTAATGAAACATGATTTATCATAATTCGTCAAAGTCACCGATGATCATCACAGCGCTATTAAAATTTAACAAAATTTTCATTTGATACATTTTTTCATTAACTTTCTTGCAAGAACTGGCAATCTCGTTCTTGTCGCATAAAACACCTCGATTTCATACCTTCATATTGATGGCGAAGCCAAACGGATTTTTCAACACCGTTGGCGAGCTTTGTAATTTCTGCCGCCGGTTCAGGAATAAAATAATGAAGAAGACCAATAGAAGCAGCAGTATAATGGCAGTGAGCACACCGATCAGCACTTCCAGGTATTCCTGACCATCTCCCGGCGCTGTAACTATACAGATTTATAGGGACACACGGAATACGCGATATCGTCGTTAAGTCCACCGTGTCGGACCCGACGATGTCCCGTATAAAAAATTTCTTGGGATCCAATTGGGTAGCAATACGATTTCCCGAAATAACGATGGATTCCAGTTGAGAAATCTATGCAAGTTCTGATGAGAAGTGTAATGTTTCAAACATATGATTTTCTAATAGCGTATTCGATTTACTGACTCGACTTGATTTAACAGCGGCTTAATAATGGCTGCGAATACTAAAGTCTATAATATGCGTAATATCAAATATAGATTTCGGTGGAGGAGACTGGGACTAGTTGGCTAATTAATTATTTCTGTTGTTTTCGAATACATTGCAGAATCGAATAAATAGAGATTTCATAACTATCTTTAACACATTTGAAATATCTGCTTGCTTGATTCTGTAATCTGTTAGAAAATAGCAGGAATATTTGATTAACCAGCTTATCCCGGTCTCTTCTACTGATAACGATTAGTGGAACGCTGTTAAGTCGAGTGAGCAAATCAAATACGTTATAAGTGGCAAACAAACAGATTCTATTTGGTCTCACCTCCAATAATTTTTCAAAGATTTTTTCCAGACGGTACAAATTTCTAAAAGATATCTTAAAGATGTCCAAAAAATATGATATTTTTTGGATATTCTTAAGACATCTTTTAGAAATATACGCTGTCCGGATGGTTTCCATTTTACACTAGAATACGAACAAAGTACGGAATAAAAAAGAACAAAATATACGAAATATTAAGTATTTACATTTTACAAATGCATACGCGCTACACGTGCGCTATTAAGCATAGCGACGTTAAAAATATAACCCAATTTATTAACATCTTAATCTGATATTCGATCGAACTATCACTCGATTCTGGCGATGACAGTCGCAGGCGGCACGAAGCCAGCTGCGGCGTACAGTCAATCAGCATCGCGGAAAAGAGGCTTCATCCCATGTTTGGGGTGAAAATGGGATCTCCAATTGATATCGTAGTGGGATAGCCTATTTTGAAACAACTTCGGGTATTCTAATCGGATCTATCCTGTACAGTCGGCGTCATGAATGCTGTACCATTCTCCCTAGGTTAATATTACACAATTTTCAGCTTTTCAGCATGTACACATAAAGCTGAAACTATTATAATTAAAGCCATTATAACTAGAATTACTTCTGCGATTTT
Source organism: Dinoponera quadriceps (assembly GCF_001313825.1). Taxonomy (NCBI): domain Eukaryota; kingdom Metazoa; phylum Arthropoda; class Insecta; order Hymenoptera; family Formicidae; genus Dinoponera; species Dinoponera quadriceps. The sequence continues at coordinate 926,289 of NW_014557714.1, read as the reverse complement.
CAATGTGTGTGAGGCTAAAAATCGTGTAACTCTCCGTTTAGGGGATGGCACATCATGCCGACTGTACGTGGGAAAATCCGGGGAAATTTCTATGCGCGGTACAGCAGGCTCTGTCGCCGAAGCAGCCGGGCAAATTTCCCATTCTGGCATTCTAGCATCCTAGATCCACGGTACAGCTTTCTCAAAGCCGACGACTGAAATTTGAGGGGAGTCCTTCCTGAAATTCGCGAGAGAAGCGTTTCATCGACCGTAGAAAACGTGGCTGAGATTCGGTGTCTATTTCTCCTTCTGTCCGCCCGCTCGCTCACTCACTCGTGCGCCCTTTCTCTCCTCGTAACTCGGCGTTATCGATTCGCATTGCAAAAACCGCGCTTATCCCTCGTCGTACGCTGTCCGTGCCAAATGCCTCGAAGCTACGCGGCGGTATTACCGCGGTCTTTTTCCCCGACGATGGAAATAAATAAGTTCGTCGAGAGGGCTGGGCTCGCGTGACGATCGAGATCGGCTCGACGACGACAACGGCCGGACTTTTCTTCGATCAAGCGCGGGAATAAGGTCGACCGGTCGGCCGGAAAATCGCGTCGGCCGACGGCAACGGTAACGATGACGACGACGACTCTCTCGTTCGCTTAATTCGCGGCGGAAAAGAGCCGCGGGAATCGTCATTGCGCGCGACGGGGGAATCTGCGTTCCAAGCGACGCTTCCTCTTTATCGTGACGCGGAAAATGCGCAGGGAAAAACAATCGCCCGGAAGAAATGCTCGTGATCCCAACATTAACGTGTTAGGCGTATGACATCTACACGCGTTTCTCTTCTTTCGGCCCCCTCTTCGTCGTTTTATGCAATACCCCACTTTTATTCCTTTATTATTTAGAAACAAGTTTGGTCCGTGTGACCATTGCTATTATTAACCTAATCCAATGAGATAGCTCGTTTCCTTGCAGCAACTAGTCTACAAAGACAATAAATAAAAGTTGGTCATAATAAATCATAAAAGACCAAAAAAATATGCAAAAAACTATAATCCTTATAATTTCTTTCATGATATAGGTCCGAGAGACCCATGATGTTACTTCGATGTCAAGATCGCGGATGTTATTCTGCAGGTTAATTCCTATTCTCACTCCTACTAGAAATTGGACCTCGTGAGGGTCTAACCACGAGGTAGTAAATTTGCACCTAACGTCGTTACTAGCCGGTAATGTAACGCTCATTTCTCCCGGTGACAACATAACGGCTAGAAATAAGTTAGCTGATGTTTAAACAAACGAAATTACGGTAACGAGATGAAAAATCTACTAGAAAAATAATTAGTTGCCAGACATTAACGCAACACTCACTTCGGATTTTTGGAAGATTTTTACGAAATAACGTACTCCCAATTTTCACTTGCTATCTCATTTCTAAATATTACACAGCAAAATATTTTCTGTTAAAAACGGTCTACTGAAGTTTTACGTTATTTTAACACGGGGAATCTGAAAAAGTACACAAATATGCGTTGAAAGGTACGCAAATATAATGTTAAGACAAAATTTTCTACTATGAGTAATGGCGAATATACGAAAGCTAGATTATATACTTTAGAATATACAGTGCAATATATTTTATTATGTTTGATATGTAATGTAAGAAAAAACGGCTGGATCACAAGATCGATTCTATATTTTTAGCGAATAATCAGCCGGTAACGAATTAGTAACAAGCTGGCGAATTTAATCTGATCTGTACTAGTTAGCTACTAGCATTGACTCAGGCCGACTAGATACACTTTTACTCGAGATATGCGCCCCCCCCCCCCCGTTCTCTCCCCTGTATTTTCCGTGGGTTACTCTCGCTTCTTTTCCGCGGATCTGTCCTTTGTTTTTGAGGGAGCAACGGCTAACGGCATTAGGAGATAAAACTGTGGTCGCGGAGTCCCCGGCATTATGTGCGCGTATAGCATTTGAGCCTGTTATTATTACCCGCTCTCGACCCTCGCCCCCTCTTCATCCATTTCACTTGCCTCTTTTATCACACAATTTCTGGCTCTGTTTTCTCTCGCAACAACGTGTCACACGTTGATCGCCTGCACATCCGTGCGTTCGTTCTACTTTTCTATTCTTTCTTTCTCTTTTTGGGAGGGGGTCCAATCGGGCCGCGGCATATTATTCGGCTTATCGTTGCTTTATTCGTAGCCCCGCATTGAAGCGTATTTAGCGGATTCCGAACGGCGCCCGTATTGGCCCGATGGGATTTTTAGAACGCCATTTCCGACCGGGCGCAATTAAATTCGAGTCGCTTACTCCCTCTTTCTCCCTGTTTCCCTTTCTGTATGTCGGGGAGTGTATTTATTTATTTATCTTATTTAACCCTATTTGCACGCGCATGCGTCGCGAATTTTAAAGAGGTCGCGTACGTACGCCGACTGCTTGCCTTTTTTCAGCAACCGCTCAACTTGTCATAAAAATAAAGTAAAAATGCCGGATGAAGGGATGCGAAAGAGGGAGAGAGAAAGGGAGAGAGAGAGAGAGAGAGAGAGAGCGAGCGACAAAGTTTGCTTTTTCAGCGCGTATTTCTTTTATCCTCAAATTTTTAAAGAGCGCACGCTCTCGCGAATGCGATGTGATATTACCGTAATAGGTAAAGCCACTTTAGTTAATATTCGCGCGGATGCAAATGATTATTAGCGATAACAAAAATACGACGACAAGCGAAGCGCGGATGGCGGAGTTTGAGAATTTCGAACGAATTCGCGATATTCGCGCGCGCGTGTCTCCAGCTCTCTTTATTTTCTCGAACACGCGCGCCTCTACGTCTTTATTTGCAACTAACCGGAGAAAATATCTGTAATCAAGAGGGAATGAAGATAAAGGGTTCGCCATTCGCGCGCTCCATTAGAGATATGTAATTATATGAGAAGTCGAATTTTCTCTCTCTCTCTCTCTCTCTCTCCCTTCTTCCCTCTTCTTTCCTCCTTATAATTTTTCCGCCCTTGATTGCCCCATTTCATTGTCCCCTTTTTATTCTCTCTCTCTCTCTCTCTCTCTCTCTCTCTCCCTCTCTTTCTTCTTTCTTTCTTTCTTTCTCCTGCAACTTTAATCCTGTCTCCGCCGCGATGTCGAATCAGACGTCGACTAATCCGCATAATCGATCGCACGGATATCGGCGCTTGAATCATGAAAGTGCCGTTCTCCCCCCTCCCCCTCTCTCTCTCTCTTTCTCTTTCTTCCGGCTCTCCCGACCGGCGAGTCTGCGCGCGCAAAAAAATTGTCGCGTGCGCGCGTATGCAAAAACTATATTAGCGGGTACCTCGGGCGCGTCCTTTTGAATTCAGACCACCGTAAAGCGGACGCCCGGTTTACATGTTGTTTTTACCAGCCGCCACTTCCTTTTTCACCCTTTGCTCGCTCCCTTCTCTCGCCCGCCGTGCCATCTTTTTTCGACTTGGGGAACGCGCGTGCTGCTGCTGCTGCGTTCGCGGCGACGGCGGTGGACGATTTCGCGGCTGTTTTATTTGCGGAACCGCGCGCGCGTTCCTTTATTTATAACGGCGCACCGGCAAGGTGCTCGGTCTATTTTTTTCGACAGTGTGTTGCAAAGGTGGACTGCGAGTAAAGAAGGGGAGAGGGGGGGGGGGAGTAGGAGGAGGCAGGATTCGCATTCGCGGTGTTGGGTGTATCAGAGGAGCCGTAATTATGCCGCGGTCGAGCATTCTTCTCGGCGTCCTCCTCCTACACCACGTTCTCATTTATCCACCGCACTTCCTGTTATCTGTATCTTCCCCCTCCTCGCACTCTCCTCACCGCTCCTCCTTTCTCTCTCTCTCTCTCTTTTCGTGTTCTGTCTCCGCGATGGCGCGCTATGAGTTTTTTCCCATTTTTTTATTCTCGCCCCTCTTCGTACCGTAATTTCCCGCTTTCTTTCTCTCTCTCTCTCTCTCTGTGCAGCCGGCGCTTCTCTCTATCTATTCGGGTGACAAATTGTTACCTTTTTTTTTGCATTTTTGTTGGAACGCTTGACGCGCTCCGCGCACCTTTATCATACGTTTCGGGCGGCGCGCGCTCAAGAGCTAATGCGATTGTCCGCTCGTTTCGTTCGTTCGTTTGTCTTATCGGAAGTCCGCGGTGCTAGATTAAAAACTCGGCCGCGTACGTGCGAGTGTGTCACTAGCGTGCTCCGATTAAAAATACTTGTAATATATCCCCGTAGAGTATTTATACATCGCATTGTGTACACACCGTCTGCGCGTAATATTCCTGTCGATACACCGTGGACTTCCCCATTTTATCTCTTTCTCGCTCGCTCGCGGTTTTTAATTTTTCATCCGGATAAGCAATTCTCCCTTTGTTTACGTCCGATGGTTCAGGCGGAAAATGCGTGCTCCTGGCTTGCGCCACGGCCCGGAAAACGCGCCGTAGGATTTGTTGTCTCGGCACAAACTATCAGATATACGTAATTACGCCCGCGGAGTCGACCTCACTTTTCTNCCCCCCCCGGCCTCAACGGCGCTGCCCTTCTTAACCCGACTAATTGTTTACGTTACGAGGAAGTTGCTGCGCGAATTATAAAGTGCGCGACGGGGCCGTCTTCTTCTTTTCCTCCTCCTACTCCTCGGACGGCGGACAATGACTTTTTCCTAATCGCATCTACGTGGTAAAGAAAAACAGCTTCGTTTCGCTCTAACGACGTTAGTCATAAACATCGTAGCGCCCCGAAGCGAACGACTACGTTCTCGCACTCGAGGAGCCTCGATAAGATAGATTCGTCAAGCCAGTCGGAAACTTCAGCTTGATTTTCGGTGGATGACGTTACATACGTGTAATGTATGACAGCGACATGTCAGATTACAATAATGATAAATTCTTTGATAACACCTACACGGAGAAAAATTAATTTCTAGCGAAACGTTATAGCGGTCGTTATTGCGTTCGTTGCGACGATGTTAAAACTTTGTTGATATAAAGTTTTAAGATAGGGCAAGTAAGAACCCATGCATAAGTGTAATAGCGTATAACTAGAAAGCAACTGATATTTACATGTTTAATTGAAACGTTGCGTTTTGATTGAACGTCATTAGAGCCATGCTCTGCACAACTTTAGTTGATATTACGAAATTAGCGAGTTGTCCATAATTAGAGCAGGCGCAATTTTGCTGCCAGGGGAGAAAATGTTCTGCTGAGTGAATTTTGTCCTTAAGACACGTTAACTTGTTGCTAAAACGGAATAGTATATTTCTACATTTATTAATGTGTTCTTACAGCAAAATATAATTTGTAGATTGAACAAAATAGTTCAGGTAACGACAATCGGTATTCTTAACAAATCGTTTTATTGCTCGTATAGTAAGTGACAGATTTTGTTGCGATAGCATAATTTTTGCTGGGCCAGTAAATTATATTTTTCCATGTACTCACAGAAAAATGCATACTTTATACAGGTAAATGTTATTTGTTTTGAATATTTCATGAGTTTATGTATCTGGCAAATATAACAGAAGTTCATCATGATATCGAATTTACCCGAAATATATTTCAAGTCTTAATAGGTTTAGTATTTCAATCAAAGATATTAAATTAAAATAAAAATCGGATTATTTAAATTAACCAATTATTTAAATTCAACTTTTCATCGTGAAAGTTTTATAATATTCCTGAAAAGAGAGAACATAGATTCTTCTTTTCAATATGTGGCAATGAGCTTCTCTACAATTTGTGAAAACTATATTTTCAGACTATCATCGCGAAAATATTCTTTGCTGAAAATAACCATTACTTAAATTGGCAAGTGGAAACGGAGTAATCGTTTTTATTAGCAGCAGAATGGTAGTTTCCTGTGTATACATATTGCACGTTGATGGAAAATTATAGATAACAACGAGAATCATTTGATTAACAAATAATTGATCCTATTAAAAGCGATTGAGTCTAATTTGATTGGGAATTTTTAGACCGACTCTGATACGTCGGAACTTGATGCTCCAGCATTGAAATCAGAATCTCAACCGACGGTGTTTTCACCTCGGCGTGAATCAACGTAACGCAACAAATAATAAAGACAAGGAAAAGTAGCTCGAATTCTGGTACGCGAGGTCAAACACACAGCGACGTTTCAACGGAGCAAACGTATCGGCAACGTATCGCCGCGTAACATCGCAAAATAATTGAACTCATTTGCCACGTGAAACGCGTTATTCTCGTCGGATTACCTTACGGAGAGATCGATTAAACCAATTAAATCGGTTCGAATTTCTAAACGCTGTTAACTTCCCCGGTGGATACGAAGTCAATGGTAAAATTGACGTACGTGTGCGTGTGTACGTTGTGTTACGAACGATGAAAGCGCCGGCGAATTGTCAATAAATGATCGCTCTCACCCGCGGTCGATCGCGCAATTATTCATCGTGAGCCAATGATTAAGGACGAAATTAATTAGTGACACCTACGTCGGTGCAAATTCGGAGACAACGTGGAGCGAAATCTCGAAATAAGCACGAATAAACGATCACTGCCCAACTGTGTACGCGAGAAACGTCGTTGACGAGCGCGCGAATAAAACGCGAAATATCGAATGCACGAAGTGCTCTCTTTCTCTCTCCCTCCCTCTCTCTCTCTCTCTCTCTCTTTCTTTCCTTCTCCCTCGCGAATCTGGAGTCGTTTACTCAGAGACATGCGGTACGAGAAATGAAAAGTTTCTAGTGCCCGGCGCTTAATTAGAACGAGATTGATACGAATTAAATGCCACTCTTGCTTTCTCTCTTTCTCTCTCTCCCTCCCTCCCTCTCGCCGGCGAGTTACTTACTCGTTTGTAAGTTGAGATCCACTTCGGGGTTGACTGGAATTTCCCGGTTGCTGAACTCGGACGCCGCCTCTTCCGTGGTGTTTTCGTAGGGATTCGCTGAAAGCGGAAAATAGCTGTAGCTAATTAGAATCCATGGCGAATGCCGTGAGACTCGCGTGGGGATTCGCGACGATGAGAGCGGATAAAGGCGAGGATCATCGGCACGGTGAAAGGGCGCGGTACCTATCCGCTCTTTGAGATTCGTGCGAAGAGCAGAAAAGTGAAAGAGAGAGAAAGAGAGAGAGAGAGAGAAAGAAAAATGCCAGCGTCACTCGAGGTCACTCGTTAATCGCGCCGGCAACGCGGGTATCAAGAGCCTCGGATAGAAATGAATAAAACACCGTTATTTCTATTATCGCGTAGGAAACGCGGGGTAGGACGATAAAACATTTTTACGCCGCTCTCCCGGCGTAGCGGAGAATTACGCATTTCGCGCACATCCGCGAAAATTCAATGGAATTATCGCGAAGCGCGCGCGCGCCGTGTCGACGTCGTTAACTCAAACGGTCATTAGCGCGGTGAAATTGGGGAAATACGGGCGTGGGTGCTCGAGATACAAGAACACGCGGCGGTTATTAAAAAGGTAATTGAAGCCGTCGTCGTCGGGAGGGGGGGAATGCACGGTGGAGAGCGGGATAATCCTGGCGGAGGCATTATAACTTCGTTCATTACAAGATTCCTCGAAGCGTCCGCGATCCGCGAATTACGGTTAAGTGAGCGCGCGCTCGGCCCTCCACGTCGCCGTCCCCGGGTCAGTATGTAGGTCGCCGGCGGGGTGAGGCGCGTGTGTCCGAAGAAAGCCCGCGGAAAATCCAGAAGAACGTGACAAATTGTTTCCCGCGGTCGATGACGCCGCAAGAAGCTGACGGGAAGAAAGAGGAGAGGGCGGGAAAGAAAGACGGAGGGTGAGATAGAGAGTGACGCGTGGTCGGGGAGGGGCCGACCGGAAGAAAATTATTATCGCCGGGGGAGGAGAGACGCGGGGAGGCTCACTCGCGTCAAACATCACTTCGCTGATTATGATCCATCGCGCGGCGAAGTACAGGTGCAGCTTGAGCAGGCGGCCGCGTCGCCCGTGGAGACCGATCGAGACGTTCCGGGCGTTCTCCAGCACCAGGTCCGGTATGTAGGAGTAAGGCAACGGCTCGTCCTCGTAGCTCTCGCCGTCGGTGCTGAACCAGACGTCCGCCCTCGAGAATACCTGCGGCGCGAGCGGAGACTCAGAGACGCGTTAACGACCGTCGCCGTGATTGTGTCGCGCGCGGACGCGTTTTTGTAATCGCTTATTTCCCCGAGGGTGCGGATTAGCGCGTGGGAAATACTTTTATCGAAGGCAGAGGCAGGGAACAGGGTGAGGAGGGAATCAGGCGGTGGAGAATGTAAGAATAGAGGGGGGATTATAGGAGGAGCAGTAACTCTATTGAGAGGAAAAGCGTCTATAAAATGAAAAGTGTCCATTCGATGGGCGCTGATAATATATTTATTCGAAATTCAAATTCTTTCATTTGAATAGAATAAATCATTGCCTTCGTGAAAAGTTGCAGGTTAAATGTTATCATTTGAAAACAGATTTTCTCAGTTTAAAAATACGTATCTTGGTGTAAGCAAATATATTAGAGAAGAAAGTTTTCATGTCGAAGTAAGTTATATGATAAGTCAATTTTAATCTGCAGTTCACCGCTGCGTTTCTGACTACATTGCATTGCTGTCTTTCTTTCACAGGTATCTTCAGACGAGTAAGTCAACGTCAACGTCTATGTTAAAAATTCACGTTTATATTCATTGTTATTCCTTTTAAGAATTTATTTTGAATACATATATAATTTTGTAACGAAACTTTTTGTGTTATTTTAAACAAGACCAATTTTGTAAATCTATTTTATATATTTCGGGGCCACGTTATCACCCCTGTTTTTCTTCAGCCCGTTATACGGTATCGCTATTTCCATAATTAACATCTTAAGTAATAAATATTTCATTAACTTTGGGGCTAAAATCAATCGAACAACATTTAGACGAGTGTAATCGTTCAATATTCAATTTGAAATATTGATTGTTGATAAAGTTATTGTATAAAATGGGTGGTCATAATGTTATTCTTCTATTAATAATCATCTAATAAATACTTCTCATATTTTAGGTTTTTTTTCAATGTATTATCACCTTGAATATCTCCGAAAAATAATAATATTTTATTAACGATCGGATGAAAATGAAAGGAGTTTACATTTATACAGAAGATGTTCAAGTGATGACCATTGATAATAACGTAAAAGATTTCTGCTAGATAAATTTTTTTCCTTCTCTCGCACTTGGGAAGATATTCAAAATGACAATAGTTATCGTCTCACATTGTGATTCAATAATTTCCATCAATAAAAAGAAAGTGTCCTGTAAACGGGACGTTGGCCGCTGAGAAATTAACTCCGGGACATGTGTGTGTGTGTGTGTGTGTGTGTGTGTTTATGTTTATACATGTGCCGTATCCGCGCCGAAATCGAAACGAGAGAAAAATTAATAATGGCGTGGTCGATACTCTACTCCGAAGGTAACGGGAAAAGCGTGGCCGAAAAGAGAGGAGGAAAAGGGGAAAATGAAGAAGAAGTGGAGGAAGAAGAAGAAGACAAGAGTCGGATACAGTCTCGCGATACACATCCGAGTGCTTTTCTTCCTCTCCTTTTCCTCGTCCTCTTCTTCATTCGATGATAAGTTACCACAGAGATCACGCTTCTCTGATTCTACTCCTCTGGACTCGGTGCGAACGCGAGATACTATCGATCTCGCAATTTCATCGTCGCCGCCACCGCGAATGCAACGATATATATTCCTTTTAAAGATCACAGGTTGAACAAGAAGGCGGGTTATTTTGGAGAAAAATATCGCGGGATATTTTCGCGGAAAATGGAACACGAGAGGAAGAGAAAGAAAGGTTGTCGTCGGTTTCTCCCGTCTTACGCGCCGCGGAGTGAATATTAACGATACTCCGTTTTTAAGTATCACCTTCGCAGGTAAACCGGCGAATTTTTCCACACGATATTTTAGCGAGAGCGATTAGAGAGAGCGAGAGGGAGAGAGAAAGAGAGAATGTACCCTGACGTGTCCATGGAAAAATAGAGACTCGTGGGTTAAAACCGTTTTTATTCTGTTTTATCGTGCGGTTACATTCTCTCGTTTTTGTTACGTTGTTGGCCGATACACCTTGATATGGAAAGGTAAAAACCCCGCTTCTATATCGGAACGTACGAGGGCATTGACATCAAAGAAATACACCGCGCGCCGCGATAACTGCCGCTATCGGATCGGTAAATCGTTAATCGCGTCATTCGTAATGCATCATTCACGATCCGACGTTTATAAAACACATCTGTTCTTTTATTAGAAGACAATGTTACTCTCTCTGCCTCCCTCTTCCTCCCTCTCTCTCTCTCTCTCTTTCTCACAATCTCTCTTGTTACGCATATTCCCTTTTATTTCCGCGGATATATTATTGGGATTTTCTGATTGACATTTCCGTGCGAATTTACACCGGCGTGCAACGCGATCTCGTCTCGTTCGGATATCCAATTCGCCGAAAAACGGTGTGATTACTGTACAAATTTTATTAACAACATCAGCCCGGCACGACACAACAACGGCTTCGATAAGCGTACCCGCCAAATTTTCGTCGTGTCTTCAATCGCTTCGTCAATATTTCATATATGTTGAGATCGTGTTTTTATCCTTTTCTTTTTTCAATTCTCGTTTAATCCACTATTAGAGACTTTGAGATGCGTATATCGCACGTCACATGGAAAAATGACGCGCGCATATCGCAATTCGAAAAATGTTCTTTTTACGGACAGCGGATGAGATCCCAATAAAGTAATAGGTTCCAATTGCGAATTAGGACGACACGCGGTAAATATTGCAAATACAAATATAACATTTTTTTTCATTGAAAAGTGTAGTTCTTATAATATTAATTCGAAATTGCATTTGTCAGCTTGTGTGTCGCCCTCCTTCTCGATGCGACACGTCATATTTTATGTACCTCCTAGAATTCACATCGAGGTTTCGTATCGATCGGCAGAATCGCGCATTGTTGCAGCATTTATGGAAATTCAAATAATTTTAGCCCTGTCGTTCTGTTCTTATTTGTCTATTTGACGAGAAATCATTTTTATTCTCCCATTACATTTTTATGCGACTCGAGTGAGCGTTCTGGCATTTCACGACTTTGCTTCATAGCTCAAGAACATTAATTTGAAACTAACCTATGAAACAAAGTTACGAAATGCCAGAACGCTCGCTCACCATATAAAAAAGTAACGGGGAAATAAAAATGATTTCAAGTCAAATAGACCCGAACAGAACAGCCGAGTTAAAATGACCAATTTCAGAATTTTATTGCATTTTTCGGGATTGTTGGTTTTAGAATTATCAATATGGGATAACTTGATCGAGCGCGCGATGTGTGTGTGTGTGTGTGTATTTTGCCGAGTGTGGTCGTGTTGAACGTTCGGTTTCCTTCCTCTGCTTCTCCCTTTGCGAGGAGCAGCGCGAGAAAAAAAACTGTAGGAAAGCGGGAAACATGTTGCGCGCGGGAGCAAGTTGAAGATTACCTGCACGTCCCGCGAGAAATAATTGTTGGTATAGATGTGCACCGCCTCGAAGACTAACGTCGCTTCGAACTCGAAGATGAGCTCCACGAAGTTCTCGGCGAAGGTGTCACGCAGCCAAGCGACCCAACCCGTGCCTGTAACCAACGAGCAAGAAAATAACGCGAATCGAACAAAATACCGTGAATCGCGGCACTTGGTCGCTGCGCGCAAACGAACATAATTATCGCGGAGATTTATGCGCGGTAGTTTCACGGGCTTAATCTTCAACCAACGCGGAGGAGGAAGTTTTCAGGAGCCGATTCAAAAAGAAGAAAAATAAGAGGAAACCGACGTTGCGCTCTTCGAAGTCACGCGACGAAATGAAAAGGAACGTAATTAATAACATCTCAGCGGGGAAAATCGGATTCTTCGTTGAAGCAAGGGACAGTTTGAATGCAAACGGATCTTTATACAGTCGCCGCGTACACGGGGAGAATTTCCGTTGAATAATATATCATGCTGTATCGCGCGATGAGATTTATGCGTGCTGAAGTCAAAATTTATATTAGGCACTTGCGAGAACTCGCTGCACTTTCAACTATTATGATATATATATATCTCCGGACATTTCGAAAATATCTTGTTTTTGCACACAGATATTTCCGAAACGGAGATATTCGTTTTTAGAAAATAGATATTGTGGGAATAGAAATATTTATTTTTGGAAATAGATATTTCAAAAAATGGATTTTTCGGTTCGAAGAAACGAATATCTCTTTTCCTGTCTTTGGCGTATTTTTATTATTAATAGCGAAGTTATAATAACGAAGCGATTGTTTTAGTATTTGCTATCGATATCCATGATTTTTTACCACCTTTCAGGCAACTCTGTAACTCGCGTCTGTAAAGTGACGAATTTTCTCAGCTGACAAAATTATCAACGATAAGATGAATTCTCACAAGTCTCTAATATATTACGGCAATTAATTTGTGCATCTATCAGATATATTTAATCTAACTTTATAAAATTCTATCACACGTATAGTCGACGTCATGTATCGTTTCCTAGATTGAAACTTTTTATTATTACATGATATTTAACCTTTCATACATGTATGTATAAAATTGAAACTATTATAATTAAAGCCATCGCAACTTTACTATTATAACTAGACTTATTTCTACGATTTCCACCTTTTTGCGTTATATATAAGGTTCAAAATCGTATAACTTTCTGTCTAGGGAATGGTACAGCATACGTAACACCGACCGTACAAGGATATATCCCATATATCCTTCGAATGTTTCAAACAATATAAGTGTAATCCAACCGGACAAGATAGTATAATATTAGTTCCATTAGAAAGTACGGTTCGATCCAAATTTAGACATTTGACTTTGCCGCGTTCAACGAGGACAAAAATTATTCAACAACCAAATAATCTCCGTTTATGATCTTTTGCCAATGTTCCGGCTCAGCATTCGAATATCTTTATTCTAAAAAATGACTTATTACTGCAGAATTCAGAACATCGAACCGAACTTTCTGATTGATCCGATAGAGGAAAAGCACCAAAACCGACGTACCACTTTGTTTTTAAGCTGTAAAATCCTCGATTGAAAATGTAAAATTAAAATTTATGTGCGTGAATATAAGCCAGTAACGCTCCTTTACCAAAATATATGACAGTCCTATGAAAATTATTATATATTTCTTGGAAAATAACTATTTTTTAAGATATTTGTAGATTAACACTTCTAGAAAGTAGGCCGTGAAACTGATATACCCATGAGATATAGGAAATTATCAAAAAAGTAAAATAAAAGCATTAAAATTATATTATTTGTACATTAATTATATATATTTATATGTTATTATTAATTTTACAAATGTTTTAGAACCTTAAACAAATTTTATATTATATATTGCTCCTTTATATCATGTGAAAAGGAATCTCATGATCCTTTCTTTTCCAAATCTTAAACAAAACAAACAGAGGAAAGTTAACCACCGGTAGCTTTAATTGTAAAATAATATTTTGCAGTAAAGTTCAGATATACAAATATCGGTTGAAAAAGACCAGTAAATTTAAGTATGTAGGTAGGCAGAACGACCTAACCCTGACTTTCCTTGCGTGATTCAGTAACATAGCATAGATATTATTAAAAGAACCAAAGCGAACGGGAGAGAAAGAGAAAGAGAGATAAAAAAAAATTCAAAACCTACATTATAAAATAACACCGTCAAATAAATTACTTACAGCTGACCTGACATTTCAATATTCGCAAGAACGTAATTCAACAAAAATCTCAGCGCAACGAGAAATAAAACGAACGCTAATAGCACAACCGAACGCGCATGCAAACAGAAACTGCCACTTCGGCTCGAACTACTCTAAACAGTATACGAAATTCACGTTCCGTCCGACACGATTCAATATTTCACAGCCGAGAAACATGGGTATGTCTGTTTACCGTACCTACGTTAGTTTTGCCGCTATTCCTCCACTTCGTTCGCCCACGAGCATTTTCCCCGAAAAAATATTCCCTCCGTGCGATCGACGACACGAGATACATGACTTTTTCGAGACGGAGGCAGCGCGGAGCGCGCGATACCGCCGGATCGAGAATCGCCGGGGCGCGGTTTCTCCTTCGGTTTCGCGCTGTTTAGCGCTGCCCGCCGCCTCCACGCTCGAATCCAACCCTGACGGGATTACCTTTTCCGTCTCCCATGTCCTGCCTGTAATTATCCGCGCCGACCTCGCCATCGATTAGACAGCCCAAGCCATCGGTCAACAAGTTGTCCTGCCTCTTACCGTCGTACGAGACATCGCTGAGCTCCGGCATCGAGGTGTCCGGGATGCTGTAGCTCACCACACCGCCTGGAAAACACACGAAAGTTCCCCGCCTGTGAGTTAGACACTGCGTGTGTCGACGCGACAGTGTGGAGTTTTCTTTTAAAACACCCACTCGTCCCAACGAACTTCCGCCGTCGCTCGCGCGCGTGCGCGCGCTTTCGCGCCATTACCTCTGTTTTGTCGCTCTTTTTCTTCCTTCGCTGCCCTTATTTTCCCCCGGCCCTCCCACGTCGGCTAAATGATTTCGTTGTTTCGGTAATTCGGAGAGCGGAAGTATATAAAATGAGAGCGACACTTCGACGGAGGTATTTCGCGCTCTCGCGCGGAAAATCGCGCTGAAAGGATCCATCGCTTCGAGGTTTCGTTTGCGCTCTTCTCTCCTTTTCCCCGTTTTCTCCGTGTGTCGTGCGTGACCGTCGTTAAGAAGGGGGGGGGGTGGAGGCAGGGGTGGCGGGTTGTTGTCCTCATCGTCTAATTACTCGATCTCTCTAATTATTACCGCTGCTGCCGGAGATAAGAATCGCTGGGCAGAGAGCTTCGTCATTTTCAGCCGAAATTTCAGCGAGCGTATTCCGCGAGCGAACGGCCGACACTTTGCTCCAGTTCCGCGGGAACACTTCGAAAATGAAGTGGCGTCGCTTAATAACGCGCCGCGAGACGCCGGCCGAAGGCGACCAGGAGCGAGAAAGAGAGAGGGAGAGGAGAAGCTTAGTTGAAATTAATCAATTAAAATTAATTAAAACGACTTGGCCGGAGCGGCGACGCTGATGGCGGCGGTCGAGGCGGACGTCGTCCGTAAGGGAGGACGGACGGCTGAATTTTCGTTGCCGGGGAAAATTAATAAGGGAGCGCAAAAATGGCGGTGCGCCCACTTCGCCCATGTCGTGTTCAAAATCGCTTAACTACTCTTAATATTTCACGGTGTACACCGCGCGCGCGGGCGCCCGGTGTTTGTCACGCGATGCGGTCAAGCCAGTTTTGGTCAACGTACCTTCGCCTGATTCCGTGTCACGTGGATGACGCCGAGGCAATAATTTTACTTAGAACAACGTAACGCCTCGTCGCCATGCGGGGCCCGGCTGTACCGCAGCCGGTGGCGTTCTCGACCGACGCACGCACACACACACACACACATATCGGGGAATTGTGTACGATCGTACGGTATGAAAATAAGAAGCCGACCTCGTTCTCGAATACAACGGTCGTCCTTTTAATCGAGATACGAGATATCTGCGCGCTGCCGAGGAAAATCTCAGCGAAGAAAAAAATCAGAAAGAGAGGGGAAGGAAGAAAAAAGAATAACGTAACGTAAGAGCGGACGAAAAAAGCGCGATAAAACGTGTTGCTGGCTCGGTGCGCGTTGTTATAAAAAATCATGCATCTCGCGTTCGTTATTGGATTAATATAGATTCTGTGTGTGTGTGTGTGTGTGTGTGCGCGCTTGGGTACATTCGAAATTGTACAGTCGCGGCGCGGATGATGGGCGAACGATAAGGTGGGTAAACGGCGAGGCAAATTAATTCGCTCCTCGAGCGACAAAGCCGTCGCTCCGCTCCTGTCGTGCGCGCTCGACGGCGCTCGTCACGTGCGCGAGGATCGTTCGTGTAAACTGGCGAACATTTCAGCGATGTGTCGCCGATACCTCCCTGCCATTTTTGAAGGTACGCATTAAGAGACGCTGTACTTCTCTCAGCACGCGTGAGAAACATTGCTCTTACCGCGGGGCCGCTCTACTCTGTAATCTGGCAATCCGCTAATCTAATCGCCGCCGGCGATCTCCCTGCCCGCTCGCGCGGCCCAAAATTATTGCGAATTTTCATTGAGATCGTTAGAGCGATCTTCGGCGCGACGTGCAATTCCTAACAAGCACGGCCTAGAGATATATTGCTCCTCGCAGCCGTCCGGCAAGGGAAAGGAAACATCCGTTTCGGTTTTTAGCGATTTATTATTATTTTATTAGTTGTTTATTAGTAGAAATAACCGGGCTATCGTGGTTATTGATTCCGATGTCGCTGCAGATAGAAGCTGGAATCATCGATTTCGATATTCAGATAAAATGTGCCGCGAACGAAGCTCGCAATTCTGGCAAATTTATAGAATATATACGCAGGGAGAAAAATAATTTTGCTGTCGCAGCGAAGCCGTCGTTGCTACTGCATATTCGCTGCGACTGCGATAAAATTTCGTTGGTATAACCAAATTAACGAGTTATTCGTAATTAGAGCGGAAACAGTTCCGTTGTCAGGATGGGAAAATTCTGCCGGGTAAATTTGTCCTTAGGACACGTTGAGGAGGTTGTAAGGTGAAGCGAGTTTGATGAGAATTCAGTGAAGCTTAAGTATACGTGCATAGAAAGAATTAGCAGTAGGAGTTAAATTAGGGACAATTACTGTACCGTAGCTAAATTCATTAGCTGTTCGAACTAAGATGCTACGGCGAATAATATAAATACACCTTGCAGCAAATACATTGTAATTCTAATAGCTAATGTCGTTGCTACCGCAGCTGAATTTATTAGCTGCGACATTAGCTGTCCCTAATTTAGCCATAATTCGATTTTAGCTCCTGTAGCTAATTTTTCCTTTAAGTGTACGTCGAAATATTATCTAGCTGCTCATGTAATTAGAAAACGATTGGCTATTCGAGAGATGAGATATTTGCAACGTTGAAAAACGTAAATCTTCGGTCTAAAGTTGACACCTTTTATACGTGTCCCTTGAGATTAGTGTGCTATTTTTAATTTCTTTTTTTAATATCTTCCAAACTAAAAATAAGAGCTTGATGAAATCTACTTAAAGACTAATATGTAGGCAGTATACATAAATTTCAGAATTATTAACCATTTTAAAAACACAGCAGTGTAAAATTCATAATTTAATGTAATACTGGAAATACGTATACATACGTACATATTTAAACATTCATATATCGCTTTCTATTATATCTCTACTAGATCAACTGATGCATAAATGTAGCGACAATACGAAAACTAAAATAATATAATAATATTTTCAGATTTGTAATATTGTATGGAAACATTTCTTATTTGGATAGTGAAATAAATGTATAAGAACGTAATTTTGTTTGCGTGATACTAAATTTATGAGTAATCTTAATGCGCCGCTGAAAATACGACAGTGAACCTTACAACATTTTTAATTTGCTGCTAAAACAAAATAGTGTTTTCCTATATTTACTAACTTGTTCTTACAACATTTATCATTTGTAGACTCGTCAAAATAATCCAACGAATGGCAATTAGTATTCTTAACGAATCGTTTTGCTGTTCATATAATAACTGACAGATTTTGCTGCGACAGCATAAAATTTGCTGTGCCAGCAAATTATTTTCCTCCGTGTAAGAAAATATGATGCAGAATATGTACAAAAAATATAAATTAATTATTATTAACAGACTGAATCGTACGTAAAAATCATAATTATTGATTTTGATATATTCAGACAAAACGCAAAAGAGGTTTGCAATATTTTAGCATTTCAACTCCGACAAATTTGTAGAGGACAGAATAACAATATGATAGAATACATATAGCGGAACATGTGATGGAAATAAATTTTTCCTAATTAAAATACCGAGAAATATCACCGTGTATATCGAAGATTTTTCAACGTTATGTATTTTGGCAACTAAGCTTCGCGAGAAGCTTCGGATTCAATTAAAGTAAAATTCACGTATAATTAGCAGCGGAGTACGGGGAATTCTGCGACCGTCTCCATTGAAACTGCACATCTTTATGTAGCCAAGTTCCAAATTAAAATTCTATTAAAGCAAAGTCCAACCGTGAAATTAGTCGAAGGAATATAATTCCGCGTGCTATCTGCCCTCCTCGAGCTTAGAGTTCGCGAATGCCTTCTGCGATCGTTTACAGCGCCGAAACTGCAAAAACGGAGAGGGATCTCGAATTCGTCAGTGAATTTCTAATTAAAATTCCGAATGTGCGGGACATCTCGTGTGTAAAAACTACAAAAATGCCCAAGGGACAATTCTCATCTCGACGGGATAAGACAAATGTCACCGATGATGACTTCGCGACGTGAGTTGAAACCCTCTTTCCGTCGTCGAGGCGATCCCACTCTCTCTCTCTCTCTCAAAAAAAAAAAAAACAATTAATCAAAAGTCAAAGGCAAAATGATTTGGCTTTTTCATTAGATAATTCGCCGTACGCGTCGTCGTGGGTGATTCAAGTAACCGCGAGCAACATCGTACTTTCGATTAACCCGTACCGAGCCGAGTTTGATTATCCTCCATCAGCTGAGGTTTAGCACACTTGTATTCTGTCAAACCGCGAATGTCAATACCAGGAGGACAATGTCGTGGATTCTGTACCCGCGCTGACCGGGTCGGCCCCGTGTTGCCCGCGATTCCAGGAGTAATCGTTCGTGTTCACCCTGCCGACTCGGCCGGAGCAGGGCATCAGCGTTGTTTTAACCAGATGCCGTGCACGGCCGCCATAAATCCGACATACCCGCCCAGTCGGGCTCGATCTCACACGCTCCGAATACTTCTTATAGCGCGCGAAAGCTCTCATGTCGCCGTTTTACCGGCTCCGCTCCGCGCCACGCCGTTGAGGCCTCGTACATACGTCACCGCTTGAACGCGCGCTCGCTCGCTCGCGCTCGATCTCGCGTTGTTATTGAATTATTAGCGACCTAGAAAAATTATTTATGCGAATATTCTTCCTCGCGCACTCACTCGCGCGCGCGGAGTCTTAACCTCCTCGATACGGCGGCTGAGAGCCGCGTGAGGTAGCTTGAAAGCGTTTGTTCTTGCGCGACAGTCGCGGACGTCTTCGTGTGGGAAAAGTCGTGTCGCAAAATTTGCTTTTATTCGTACCGAGAGGTCTCTGTTACCTATAATCAACTATAATTTCTCTCCTCTCGCTCTTTTACAGTTTCTTATAATTAATATGTACTGACGTAGAGAGAGGGGGAATATTTAAATATCTTCTTTGTTTTTAACGATATGAGATATATTTAGAGCACAATTTGAATAGTGCAGAAGGAGGAATACCGCGAAAGAAAGAATTTTTTTAGTTGTTTTCTCAATTTTTTACACGCCTATATTCAGTTAAACAACTTATGTTGAGACTTTTGTGCGTGATAATTTATTATTATACAACAAATTATTATAATACTGTTCATAATAATTTATTTTAATTGTCAAATAATTAATTTCACTAATGTTATTCTTTTTAATTCGTTTCTTTCGATTATTTGTTTATTATAATTTTTTTTTCTTTGTTTTATCTATACACGGAGAAAAATAATTCGTTGGTATAACATTATACTGTCGCAGAAAAATCTATCAGTTACTGTGTGGACAAACGATTTGTTAAAAGTACTAATTGCCATTCGTTGAATTATTTTGCTGAATCTACAAATTATTTTGCCGTAGAAAAAAATAAGTAAATATAGGAAAACATTACTTTATTCAAACGATAAATTAACATGTCCTAAAGATAAATTCACTCGGCAGAGTATTTTCTATGCTGGCGACAAAACTGTTTCTGCTCTAATTACGAATAATTCGTTAATTTGGTTATACCAATTAAATTTTATGGCTGTCGCAACGAGCATATATGTAATAGCAACGACGGTTTCACTACAACAGCAAAATTATTTTTCTTCGTGCAGATTATTATCTAAAAAATATTTAGATGTTTCTGAAATACTATTATTGTAGACTATACTATTATTGTGGATATAAATATTGTAGATATTTCTAAAATATTAAAATACTAAAGAAATATTACAAAAGGAGATACTAAGGGCTAAAATACTAAAGAGATAACTCTCCCGTAAATACAGCATAATAAAGAATAAAAGTAGAGAATAGTATAATTTAATTTAAATTAAATTCGTGAGAAAAAATGCACGTGCGACTTGAAATCCTGTTACTGCTTACAGCCGACGCCCAGCGGCTGTCGGTTTCAACCGAATCGCATCAAAGAGGTTAATAACGAGGGGCAAGGGTCGTGCCGGCATGTTTTAACGTAATGTTAGGGATCAATCAAAAAGTTCGGCTCGATTTTTCAACTCAATATGTCTTCCCTGCATTCAATGGAAATCAATAATTCATCAAGCAAGTAATCGCTTTCGTTATCCGTGCTCAAACGTTCCGGCAGCAGAACTTTATCGGTATTATTACATGCATGTGACGTTATTTGTCGAAAATCGAATCGAACCTTTCGATCCATCTCGATGATATACGCGACGACGCTGTCACTCTCTCGCAGCGGACATCGCCGGTATATCAGCTGATTAAGTCCGAAAGTGTCGAGCGGCACGATCGTGCGACCGTGATAACGAAAGCGTGCAGTGCGCGGCAAGCGAAAAAAAAAAAACACACTACGAGTTACGCGCAACGAAACTAAAATATAACTCCGTTACACGGGGCGCACGGCCGGAAAACCGCGCTACAACCGCGGGAAATGTTCCTTGCGCAAAAATGCAGAGTGAATTTTGTTTTCCCTCGTTTCTCCCGCTCGCTCCGTCCTGCGCAGGCCCCTTTTTTTTTCGTGCGAGGCTTTGTTCTCGGGAGAGTCGATTTCGCCGCGACTCTTGCAAAATACGAGAAAGCGAAATCGGCGGTGCGCGTCGCTCAAGTTCTCGGGCGGGCTTTCGCAGTTTCCAAAAGCCCGACGCTCCGCTTTAATCGCGTCCGATCGATTAATATGAGATTAATAGAGAAGAAGTGCCAAAACTGATAGCTATAGTAAACCGACATATCCATGGTTCTCGCCTAAATACTGAATTCCGGTCGGACGGGACACGAACTTCGTCTACTGTGTACAGTAATTGAAGCTAAAGCGGCAGTTTCTGTTTGCAAACACGTTTGGTTGTATTATTACCGTCGTATAATTTTTCATTGCACTGAGGTTTTTGCTGAGTCACCTTTCCGTAAAAATTAATGTCGCAAATCAGTGGTAAACAATTTATTTGACAATACTACTTATAGCATGTGTTTTTGAATTTCTTCACTCTAGAAATACCAAGAGCTTATTTCTCACTATATTTTATCCATTTTTTAGATTAATACCAAATTTCTGGTGTAAAAGACAGGATTCTAAAATTTTATGACTTTTTATCGATCATTTCCTTCATTAAATGATTGATGAAAAGTTATAAAATTTCAGAATCCTATCTTTTACAAAAGAAATGGGGTATTAATTTAAAAAATAGAAGAGGTCAGAAATAACCGTTTGATACTTCTATTGTTAAGTTTCGGATCTTGTGCAATTTCTATCCTTTGTCACTGAACTACTCGAGAAAAGTTAGGATTGATTTGTTTTGTAAACTGACATATTCGAGTTTACTACTGGTACTGGTCTTTCAGCCAACATACCTGAATTTACCTGTGAAATACCATTTCACAGGATACAACTGAAATTATCGACGACTAATTTTCATCCTTTTTTCTTATTTATTTATTTAGGATGGCCGAAAAGAAGAAGCCGAGAGATCCTTTTCTATATATAATAGAGTATTCAACATAAAATATTTAAATAAAAAAAAAATATTTAAAATTAAAATAATATATAAGGATATATGTAATAAATGTACAAAATAATATAATTTCAATACTTCAATACTTTCAACTTACAGTACTAATTTCAATACTTCAATACTTTCAACTCTTATTTATTAAATAATATTCTATAAATATTATGGGTATGTCGGTTTTGGGATCTAATTTCTAGAAGCGTCAATCATCAAACATCTTAAGAAATAGTTATTTGCAGGGAAGTATGTAATAATTTTCATGGAACTGTCATACATTTTAGTAGAGCAATGTTGCTGGTTTGCATCCGTGCGTATAAATTTTAATCTTATTCCTTCAACAAGACTTTAGAACCTAAAAACAAAATGGTATGTCAGTTTTGGTGCTTTCCCTCTGATACGCACGAAGTTCGTGTACACGAAACTCAAAAATTAGCGTTTACGCACGCGGATGTGAGCGTTCGTTGCTACTCTGTGATTAATTCGTTCTTCTTTGGTTTCACCATGGCGAGCAGAAATAACAATTTATGCTGAAAGTAATAAAGGAAGAAAGCCTTTTTTTCGTTTAACGTTTTTTTCTCTCTCTCTCGTATCCCGCCGCCCGCAGCACCCCCTTTGTATAATGTTACTGCTCCTGGGCTGATTGCACGGTTTCTTCTTTATGTAAAACACATATCTCAGCGATACCTAGTTTTTCACTTGGAACCGCTCGCGCTTTCGCTGTCGGCGCTTAATGAGAAATTCCCTGACCGGGCTTCTTCGTGTTCTATTACCGTTTTGGGATGTAACGAGTGGAAAGTGTACGACGAAGGGACGTGTGCGCATATATACATGCGTGTGTGTGTGTGTGTGTGTGTGTGTGTGTGTGTGTAAACCGAATAGATGCGAATATTCGAACGAGCGGACGCGGAAGATGAAAGATAGGAGGAGGTGTTTCGGTGGCTTCGGCTTTAACGACCGGTCGTTCGGGTCGACGCGCGAGAAGTGTATCGCTTTATTTCCCGGCTTATCGTTATGCGATACGATTACGTCAGCGAACGAATGCGAATGCGTCGGCGCGTTAATTTCACGTTGTTTTCATTTAATCTTTGCACGCCGCTTTGTAGAATTTCTATGAAAAATTGTGCCTCGAATCCGGCCGCGAGCGAGCGAGCGAGCGGCCGTGGCAAGGTAACACGCGGACGAGAAAAGAAACTGCATGCAAATTTATGTAAATAGCATTGTGGTGGCGCACGGCGTGTTTGTTATACATAATACACGCACCTGTACATAAATTATGAGAATGGTTGTCGTATGCGTCACGAATACTTAACATTCGTTACTTTGTGATAGCAAGGAACGGGGTCTGGGAAGGGAGAAAGTAGATCGACGGATGTTAAGGGTGAGTTTCGAAACGATGTAGAGGGATGGCCACCGGTCCGAAGGGAAAATTACGGATGGAGGGAATTTTGTATAATTAAATAATTCGAACAGACGACTTGAAATTTCGGATTAATTACACGGAGAAAAATCATTTGCTGGCACAACGAAGGACGATTTCAGCCCTCAGAGTGGCAAGTTAAAATAGTTTTTTGCTGCTTCCTTTGGTTTTTTTTGTTGTTTTTGCACTTTTTGAGCCGCTGAATCTGAATCTGACGTTTAAAAAATGTTAGTTTGTCGGGGTGTTAAAGTCAGTATCAAAATCAGCGTGTGAAGCTATTAAACGTGTAGTAAATTATTAATGTTGAGCTTTATGGACGTATTCATTCGTGTTCTCCGGCTGGTAAAACATAATAATAATTCCGTTCATTAAAAGTATTTTACTATTATAGTCACTATTGAATATAAGCTTGACAAATAATGATTCGCATTATATCACTAAACATGAGTGAACATGGATTTACATTTCGAGCCATATAACCTACAAACAAATTGTACGAGAAGAATGCGAATAAAAGATCTGTGAAAATAATTTTTCAATCAATGTCGAGGCCTCTCAAAATGCAATCTTCCGAAATCACAAATCTGCGTAATATTCGTAAACACATATAAAGCCAAACGTGTTCAATATATGGCGGCAATCTTTTCGGAGCGTGTCTTTCAATCTAAATATAATCACAAGTTTTATAACGTTTTATGTTTAACCCGTTTCTTATTATAAATATTGAGCATATTGTGACGCGTTCTAATTCCGGCATGATAATTTATTCGCGCGCTTTTAACGGGAAACTGCTAAAAATAAAGCTAATGCAATTTTAATTCGGTCCGCAACTGACCGCCGCGTATATTAACTCCCGATATACACACGGCCGATATCTAAATATAACCGTCGCTGTGTCGTAAAAGTGCCAGGATCTCCTACGTGTCGAAATATTCCTAAACCACCCTGTATTCCAACATCGTCCTGTTAGATAGTGCGCGCTTACAAAAACGATGTTATCGCAAAATAAAGTTATCCCCTTTCGTACGAAAAAAAAGTCTGGTTGAATTTACCCGAAATGGATAAATTAAACGCGCTTTGGTTGGGGGGGGGGGACAGAATATCTGGTTGTGAAAACCAAATCTGACTTCGTGAAAACTAGAAATCCTTTTTCCTCCAATCAAAGTGTGTTTAGTTTTGTCTATTTCAGATCAATTTAACCAAACTGTTTTTTCCGTATTCTTCGTACCCCCCCCCCCCTCGTTCGCTCGTTTCTCGCTCAGCCTTCCCGAAATGCCGCAGCGGGAAGAAAGAGAAGGTAAGAGAGAAAGCGAAGTTCGCTTATTTGGCGCAAGGGTTAAGAGAAAGACGGGGGAAGAGATAAAGAGAGAGAGGGGGGGGNGGGGGGGGGGGGGAGAGAATCGGGGCAGAAGTCGGGGGAATTTTCGAGTTTTCGTGGTAAGCTTGTTATCGCCCCTTCACGTAACACGCTCGTTCGCGCGCCTTCGCCGTAGGAGCGCTCTAACGACACATTGATTCTATAAAAGACATTAAGTACCGGAACTAGGTCGAAAACAAATATACCAGGCCGACCCGGCAATGAGCTCGTCCGTATAACGCTGTTACGAACGTTAATAGGATCTAGCACTGTAGTTAGAGCCAGCGGCGCCCTACCTTCTCTCCCGGCCGTCTCAACGGCCGTCTCTCGGCAAATTGAATGAAATTGCAATTTGGGAATTAATCGTCAGGTGTCCACTTGAGCAACGCGACGCCGCCGTCGTCGTTCGACCGCGCGCGATCACGTTTATCTTATTTCCGGAATAATAATCTCGGGGAACGAGTCGCGTTAAAGGAAAAGCACCAAAACTGACGTAGGTATGGAAAGTCGACATACTCACGTTTCTCGGCTGTAAAATAACGAACTCTGTCGAACAGCGTCTACTGAGTGCAGTAGGAGCTGAAGCGGCAGTTTCCGTTTGCAAGCGTGTTTGGTTACGTGTCATTAGCGTTAGTTCCTCGATGTCCTGAAGTATTTCTCAAGCAATCTTCTTGTAAATTTTCAAGCAACGAAGCAGTAAGTAATTTATTTGATAATACTATTTTGTAGAGTAAGTTTTGAACTTTTCAAATCACTTCGGATCCTGTGCCAATCTTTATCTTCCGTTAGTGAACCAAGCAAGGTGGATTCGAGTCAGGTTGTTCTGTGAACCGACATACCTGAGTTCATTGGTTTTTCAACCGACATACCTGAACTTTACTGTGAAATGTCATATCACAGAATACACTCGGGTAGAAATTTAAAATGGGGATTGGAAAGGCCCTGCACAATTTTTCCCCACTTGCATTTAGGATCCATAAAGGCAAGCCCACTTAGTCTCTACACAAAAATGTAATGCTCGTACAAAGTAAGGTCATATTTGTAAATCTGACTAGACCCCATCTTGGTACGTTTGATTAGACTATATCTTGTTACGCTATCAATTTATAAGAAAATTCAAACGCGGACTTGTAGTTTGTTTGTGTTAAATTTTCTACTTGAACACTGTTTTTAAGAAACAAGAAGTTACTTTGGTCTTATTTCGACCTTTACGGTGGATATTATTTAAATCTCTTTAAGACCTTATTTTAAACTATTTCAAGAATTGGCTAACTAGGAGGGAGGGAGGGGGGAACTCCTTGACGAATTTGGACTGATCGTTCTATTCCAAAAGATAAGTGAGGAGTAAGAGCGCTGTAGGATAGAGTTATCAATAATCTGAGTCTGAGTTTTCTCAATTATGGACATCAATATTGAAGGTCAATCCTGAAGATCTGGAAAGAGAGATAAGGGCGGGACTAGCAGCGGTAGCGCTTCGCGTCTTATTGGCGGCTTGCTGTAGATAAAAGACGTGAGAAGGGATAAGGGGAGATTGGAAAATTTTATGTTATAAGAAGGAAAAAAGGGTTAAAATGAGAAAAATAATTGTCTAGGTGCATTCTTCCTGCTTTTCGCCTTCCTGCTTTTCCCCGCTCCCGACGTCTCTGCAGCGGACGTCTCGAGTCTTTTGGGGCGTAATAATATATTAAATAATATATTATATAATAATAATAATATTAAATATTGATCCTCACTGGAGCAAAAAGAAGTTCTTTAATATTTTTCTAATATAGTGTTATTTTTTTCAAGTAATTTATTGCTTGGAACAACTATTGTAATGTTTGGATGAATATACAAAAGAAATGTTATTTGGTGTGAAAATATTTATCGTTTGAGAAATCAAGCAATCCTATTTGTTGAATCAAACATTCGTTCGTTTGCTTTGTTTCGAAAGACGAATTTGTTTCAGTTGAAGGAATTTTGTTCAATTCGAAAAAATCTTTTTCTTTGTGCATTATAAAAAAATTTGCAAGATTAAAGATAATTTAAGATGTACGAATATATAATAAGTGTACAAAATAATGTGATTCCAACGCTCTTATTTCATTTTTTGGTCAATTTCCAGATAGGTATCATGGACATGTCGGTTTTGGGATCTGTTTTCTCAAAGTGTCATTTTTCCAAGTCTTTACAAAGTAGTAATTTGCAATACGATATGTAATAATTAAACAAAAGGAACTACAACATATTTTGACAGAGAAATGTAGCCGTTTTGCATGCGTGCACATAAATTTTAATTCTGCGCTTTCACCAGGGTTTCAAAGCCCGAAAACAAAATGGTATGTGTCGGTCTTGGTGGTTTTCCCCCGATATTCGAATGAAAATGCAAGCTCGCTCGCGCGCGAGCTGTCGTTTTTGCTTCTTGCGCCGGTCGATTTGTCGACGATACACCGCGGCGGCCGCGACGCGTCGGGATATTACGCAGTGTCCGATATCGGAGCGTTACCTCCAGTTATGACATTTTCGATGACGGTAATTCGGCTGGCATTCGATATCCAAGCGAGACCGCCAACATAGAGCGCGCGCTGCCGTTCCGCGCGCAAAAATTTATCCGACGGACGGGCCGGACGCGGCTAATGATCAAATGAATTTGCCTATCCGCGTAAGAGTGCCCTCGAGCGCATTATCCGCAATTGTCGTCATCGGCGCCAATCGTCGTTGAAATTGGTTTAGCCGTTGTCCGCTTCATGAAGTGCGTATTACGAAGTGCATTTGTTTAAACGACGCAGTTAATCGCGCGGGGCCCCGGCTCGATTTTGTTTGTCTCGCCGCCGTCGAGCGGCGAATACCGCGCGAACCGCGAACCGAAATTGCAGCCGGATGAAAGAGTCGTCCTCGTGATTCGCCCTTTTCGTCTCTCTTCCTCCCATTTCTCTCTCTCTCTCTCTCTCTCTTGAAATCTCCGCACGGGGAAAAAGTGTCCGGTATTTGAGCGACTATATATTTGCACGCTCGAGTAATTATAGCCGGGAACCCCTCTGCAGCAAGTCGTGCTGTGGCGGTTATTGATGATGACTCTGTATGCAAACATCGGGAAAGTGTGTAAAATGCGGGAAATTTGGGACTGTGAAATCGCCCAGTGAAATAATTATAGCCGGGGAGAGGTCATTTTTGCGGCCGCTACAGCGTTATTGATGAGAAATTTATATGCACACACATGAGAGAAAAAATGCGTTTAGTGATTTACACCGAGATAAAAAGTGCATTCCCGAGCGTAATTGCGTGATGAAATTATTATATTCGAGGAGAAAACCACTTTTTTCGCAGCAAGTGTTATTATTGTGTTATTGATGGCAGTTTTTTTACGCGCCCACTGAAGAAAAATGTGTTTGTTATCTGTTACTGCGGCGGAATGGAATAATTATAGTGACGAGAGCCGTATTCTGCAGCGAAAGTGTTACTGATGCTAACCTTATACGCATATCGGAAGAAAAGTGCCCGATACTTACGACTATAATTGCATAATGACATATTTATAGTTAGAAAAATCACTTGTAATAATTCCTGCTATGATGCTAATGATAGTAATTTCATACGCATATCGCTGCTACCACATTTTCCTCGGAATAAAAAGGAAACGTGCTAAGCGCCGAAGATGACTATAATTTGAGCGGAATTTCCCTTTTTTTCCTCCCAGTGTATATTACTGCCAACCCACGCAAAGTTCGCGCCATAAATCATCGTTTCGCCACACGAGAATCTCCGTTTTAGCGTGCGACAAACTGTACGATACAGTTGCACGAATACACACATGACGAGTGTGACGATCGTGATGCAGCGTCGAGTCTGCTGTAATTAGCGCGGTCAAAGCGACGATAGAAATATGCTTGACGCCGGAAATGACTATTTGCGTCGAGCTCGGTTACTCCGGCCGTTGCTTTTTTTTCTCTTCCGGTCTAACAAATGCGATCGCGAAAGTCGTTAGCGGCAGATCCGCCGTTAGCTTATGGAAAACAACAAATATGAATTTTCCAATCTTCGCGTATCGATTGCCGGCCGGCCGACTACAAAGCCCCCGGACGGAAAATATTTATTCCGCAATTTCGCGCCGTATAATTCGGCGATTCCGAGGGATAAGCGGATGCACGAAATAATCGTCGGCGGGAGCGCGCGCGCTCGTGATCCTTCTCAGACACTCGGTACTTACTCGTGTCCCGGCATCCTTTGAGCTCGATGCGAAGGCACACCGTGCGTCTGTGCTCCGAGTGCGGCAGGATCCGGATTTGGCTGGCGAAGATAGGCGGGATCAATTTGTGCGACACGACGGTGGAGGTGTCGCTGTTGCCGGCCAAAACCTGCGGAAAACATTGCGACGTGCGCGTAAGAACAGCGAACGACAAGGAAGAAAGACACGCCGGGGAGAGAGGGAAAATCTCGTTCTAAAAAAGGTGTGTTATGAAATAAGGTGGACGTTCGAGTTAGTGACAAAGTGGTTTCGTCGTGAAAATAAATTAATAAATTCTTATAATAATACATGTGTTAAGCACGTAACGTTTATTTTGCTCGAAGGTTTAAACGCCTTCTATAATTGCATTAATAAAATTTGAATTAATTTATCACACGTTTTTAAAAGCGATGAAAATATCATGTTTATTTAGTGATATTCAACACTGATTTTGACCCCCAATTTGTGACACATGTGCGCTTATGTCACCGGTGACAGACGTGCAGACAGCTCTATTATTGACAGGCAAAAATCATGATTCAAATGTCACCAATTGGTAGAGAATCATGAACGTTCCTGTTACTGATTTAAACATGACAGTTTGTAGGTTAAGAATTTATATTTGTATTATTTGCTAAATTTTTCAGAAGCGAATTATAATCTTGTTACTGTTGTATGGCTTTTAATTTTATTTGAAACTTGTTATTCAGATAATATATAAAATGTAGAGCAAAATATATATTTTTTAAGATAAATATGGATCTATATTATTTGACTTATGTATTACATAAAAAAAAAAATAGTCTCAAGTCAATGATAGATATTCTCATATATAAGCACGAATATTATAATATTCTTAGAAAATTTTTAGTTTTGAATTGAGTACAAGTAATATTCGCATTCAATACAAATTCAATCAAATCAAGATTAAACCTTTTCCAAGATTATAATATTATTGCTTATATATGAGAATATCTATCATTGATATAAGATCATTGATATAATTTTTCCCGTGTAAGAACAGATTGCGATTGTCACTAATTGGGATATTCACCTTATCTCAAATTGATCGAAACGTTAAAGTCTCTTTTTCGCTGATTAGCTGTCTCGAAATCTTAATCTTGACGCGAGTCATTACTTACTTCGACTCGCATCTGTCATTGAATTTTAGTCTGATGCTTATTTAGTTACATGTATTGAAATTTCTCCCTTTATAATAGTAATTAGCTAAATAACGCGTCTGTGTTGGTCTAGTGAAATAAAATTAGCGCCTCTTCGCGCGTCGACCGACGCGAAAATTGAGATTCGATTACCGGCGCCGTCACTTCGCGAAATAATGAAGTCACGTTCCGCTTTTCCCTTTTTCCCCCTCTTTGTCTTTCTCTCTCTCTCTCTCTTCTTTTTATTTTGATATTCGGTGTTGACGAGAGAGTTTTTACAGGCAGCCACGAATTCGACGGCGATAACTTTTATCGTGAGTACCACGCGTCGCTAATGCGATTAAATGGATAATGGATACTCCGACCGGAAATTTCCCCGGTACTTATAGACGTCTCTCGATTTTGGAATCCGTTAATGTAACACCAGGCTGAGTGTACGCTCGCTCGCTATTCATTTTTCCGGACGGGAATATCGGGACGCCCGTCTGTCCGGTGCGTGGGTGACAGCGCGCAGCGCCGGTATTTCGCCGATAATACATTTAGCACGTCGCCGTGCTGGGTATGAACTTTTCAACGGTACTTCCAACCCGTAGGACCCCCAGTCGCGGATTGACACCGGCTGTAATGAGGCGTTGCGATTCCCGCTGCTCGGTTACCCGTGAAATTAAGCGTAATGCGTAACGTAACGTACTTCAGCCCCGACTCGTCTCCCGTCTCATCTCGCCTCGTGACAGTCTCGCGTTCGTATAACCCCCGAGACATAATTTTCGATTCTGCATTAACTCCGCAAATTCCGTCCAACTTGGTGCACCAAGATGGTTACTTACCGTTCTTCTCTCCATGTTGAGTCCCGGAGGAAGATTCGTTTCGGTGTTATTTAATGTGCGATTATCTCGATACACGGCGTGTAACTAAAGGAAACAAACTTCGAGAGCGAGCTTTCCGCATCCAAACGTGAAAAAACAAATCATACACCTTGTTATATTCAGCTTGCGTGTAATTTTTATTCTTGACCTCAATGAATAATATGTTGTGATCATGTAACTGCAGGTAGAGGATGTGAGATAAGCAGATATTAAATGATTAACATAACGCGGGTAATTAATGAGATAGGTGGTAGATAAAATAGATTTTCTTTACTTATGATCCTTTTCTTATTTCCTTTTTATCGACGTTGACTTACTTTGATAGAATTTGGAGATACAAAGGTGGCGGAGAAGCTGTAAGGAGCAAATATAACAGTTACGTGTATAATATTTTTGTGCACTAATGGACTTTTAAATATGAATTCGGTGTAATAGTAAGGCTAATTATAAGCGAGAAGAGACGATGGCAAATAAAGAGATAAAAAATAGATAGCGAATAGAAAATAGATAAATAAATGTCTCGCGACGCAAGGAGCATTATTAGATGCAGGGAAAGTAACACTTGCTGAGTTTACATTCTATTCTGAGATCTATATTTTGTTCACGGTTATCAATTATTTACCTTCTTCGATTGAGAACATAATTAAAGACTCGTATTTGTGGATTCGGCTCTTTGGACATTTCGGCTATTCGGATCGATATTTTTTGTTGTTGAAAATAAGCACAGATATAGGCGAATCGTATAATCGAATTATTCATAAAGTTATAATTATTTGTTAAATATGATGAATTGTAAATACATATGTGTCGGCCTAAATTTCGACTCGGAATATCTCTTTATTCTCGGTAATTTCGCCAAATGTTCGTTAAACTTGGAAACATCATGCATAACGAGTGATCTTACACACCTATGTATGTCTAGTGCTTCGCAATATCAAAACATTTACACTTCATTTTACTTTCTGTTTGCAATTCAACTATCACACGCCCCGCTCTCGTTGCCTGCCACTTACATTTTTTTCTCCTTGCATTTCGGTTACTCTTCTCAAAATATTCTCTGATTAATTTTCAGTAACGCTCTTTAGTTAATCGCTAATATTTCTTCAATTAACAGAACTTTATACGGTCCTTATATCATTATTAATTTACGATTATACTTGGAAATCTCTGTGTGTACGTGGAAATGCATGATGTATCCCGAATCCTCCGTCCTAGCTTCCTAAACCAGCGTCCTGTTTCTCGCTGTTCCATCGTGGTACTTCGGATACTCGCTCGCAGCACTGACACTGGAACTGACATTCACGTAGGCACGGCGATTCGATCGGAGAAACACGAGTTAATTAACGCGACGTTGACTCCAGCCCGACCAATTAATTTAAGATCCGGCGAAATATTGAGTCGATGCGAAAATTTATACCGTTTTTAATTCAGTTCTTCGTTCAGAGATCCTAGAATTTCTACAGGTACGGGTAGTTACCGGAGAGATGGTAGGTCGTCGAACAAAATGGCGCATATTTAATTGATTAGTTTTATTCATAAATAAATATATATCATATATATATGTTTCGATTAAAAAATGGAACGAACATTTCCACCGGCCCAATCTTTTATTCATCCGATGGAAATCGTAACTAACCAATCGTAACCTAACTAACTAATCGTAAAAAGCAAGCTCACCGGTTCGTGACGTCATACTCGGTTGTGGAAAGGCACGCGATGCGCGAGGAAAGCGAAACAATCGGCGAAAAGCGCACGTCACCGCCCGCCGCTGAACGGCGATAACAATAGTCAACACTTCGCCTCTCCGACGTAGTTTAGCATACGCACATGCCTCGCGGACTTTCCCAAGTGTTCGAGACACGCACATATAATAATCCATATTCTCTATTTACTTTTATCAATAAAAGTGCTTCTAAAAATAATTTAAAGACCATCTGATTGGCTGAGCAGCCGTACGTAGAACGTAAAGGATTACCTGCAGTAAAGTAAATTAGTTATAACATATGGACACTTAATACTTCAACATCATAAGCAATTTTAAATGCAATAGCCAGTGCTTTTGCTGCGATAGCAAACGTACTATCGTAAATGTCATTTACGATAGTGAGTTGAGAATAGCTAATGTGTACATAATGCGTCGGTTATAATCTCGGATTAATTCGAAAAATATTTAATCGCACTCAGAGAAATGATTTAATAACAGCAGCTAAATCTCGTTAGCTAGTTTGAACATTTGCTGTCATATGAAAAGTTATTAATTAGAGGTAAAATGCATTTGCTATGAGATACAACATTTTTAGCTGAAATTTTTAGTATGAGTAGCTGAGATTAATTAACTGTACTCTCTCTCTCTCTCTCTCTCTCTTTGTCTCTCTTTCTTTCTAGTTACACCATATATAAACAATATGAAACACGTTCGTATCAATCGATCAATGGACTTACGATCCACGGGTCTCGAGTTCGATTCTATCAGCGCTTAAGCGTGTTTCTCAGATACGATGTAGCATTAAATCAAGCAAATGGCTAAATATCAGGCAAAATCAGCATAGACAGCATACATTTAAAGACAGCTTCTATTAAAAGAAAAGCAATAAATTTCTAGTCGGGAATGTGAATACAATTTTTATACTATGTTGTGCGATCTAGCTAATATTTCTCTCTCTGTAACGTCGAAATTCAGACAGCTAATAAATTTAGTTACGGTAGCAACGACATTAGCTGTGCATATTTCAGACGCATTTTAACTGACACAGCTAGATTTTAGCTCCTATGATTAATTCTTTCTCTGAGTGCGTGTTCTCGTTGCCGCTCGATTGTTAATTACGTGTTTCTCAGATTACATCGCGGTTTCGCAAGTATCAGTGTTAGTGTTAGTGTCGGTGTCAGTGACACGAGTGAGAATCCGGAATGCCACGACGGAGCAGTTTGGAGTCAGGATGCCGAATCGAGAAGCGGGGATGCGCGGTGATACATCATATATTTCGAGGTGTGTGAAATCGTTTATTATGCAGGAGATCTTCGGTCTTAATTGACGAATTGGTCGAGAGTATAGAATTAAAATTTAAGCTCTATTATCGTACTCTATTATCGTTTAACGACTTACGGGATCGGTAATATTTCCATGAATATTTGATTGAGCTATTTGGTAATCTTGTATTGAAATTGTTAACAGCAGTTTTAACTTTTTATCAAGCCAGATGTCACCAGAATTTTTGATCACACACGCGTGATATCCACATATTCGTGCACAATGACTGTTCATTATTTAAGAAAATGGCGGATATCTTATCATGACAATGATATATTATTTTTTCTTTCATACATGGTTTTATGTTTCACGTTACAAATATCATTCTGAAGAATATTTGATATATCGTTGCTGTTTTCTCGATTAATCAACAGTCACGATGCGTGAGTATGTAAATATGATGCGTGCGAAAAACTCCTGCGGCTTTGAGCCTAGTAAACGTTAAGGCTATTGTGCCGGTTTATGTACTTCGTATTTCTGTCACACGACAAAAAACATCGACTCACACAACCGAACACCGGTCCTCGGGTGTATAATTAATTATGTTCTCGTTCAAAGATAGTAAAATACTTGACAACTACGAACACCTTAGAAACTAATATAAATAAATTTCGCAAGTATTGACTTTTGCATTTAATAATGCTCCTCGATGCCACGATTCCGAATGTGTTTATATTTGCCAACACATTCTCTTCATTTCGGTTCAGCCTTGTTATTGTACGAAATTCAAATTTAATCTCTCTTGGTAAACACATAGCATTATTGGAAACACAGCTGTTATCTTTGCATTTACAGCTTCTTTTCTCAATCAGCTCTTTCAATGAATTTCAAACCTCATTGAAACTTTCAACGCCAAAAAGAAAGAAGAATGAAATTAGGAAGAGAGATGAGGGCGAAATACCTTATTTTTTTTTCATCCATTTATCCTCCAATTTTTTTTTCGATTATTTGATATCCGCTTATATCACATATTCTATTTATAGCTGAGTAAGTGGTATAATTAAGTTATATAAATAAGTTATATAACTATGCAATCATGCAATTAATACATTGCTGACTGAAATTAAGAACAAAGATAAGACGTCGGTAGGAAATTGGGATCGAATATTAAATAATGCTGAGATAAGACTCAACATGGAGAGAAAACGGCAGTAAATTACATCCGTGGCATCAAAGTAGGACAATAAAGCTCGTACAGCCGTTGTATCTCGAAATTCTCCGTTAATCCTTCAAGTTCAATGGAATTTGCGGGGTTATTGCGAACCAAAATTTCGACTCGGGACCGACGCGACTAATTCGGTTGAGCGATAAGAGATTATCGAGCACAGCTGCGGCGCATTAAATCAGCGTTCTCTCACATTTCATTGTAAAAGTGTAATATTTATAATATTATGTGTAATATTTACTCTTTCATTCCTTCCGTGCGGGTTACACGTGAAACTATTATCACCCCTCGTTAAAAAGAGCCGAAAACATAGAGGAGGTCAGGGGGGATGGGGTGGAATTAAGACGAAAATTTACGTCGAAGTTGGATATCGCGATACGAAGGCGAATTTTCGCGGCAGAAATAATTTGACGATCGAGAAAACGCGCGGCTATGTCGAAAGCGTAGCGATGCGTGATTCAATCTCGAACAGGGGGCGATATTCGAGAACACCATCGTCGCTCGAGAAGAGAAAGGACTCCCTTTCTCGCGAAGATGGAAAAAGAGAATGTATGTGTGTGTGAGAGAGAGAGAGAGAGAGAGAGGGAGAAGCGGGGAAGAAATGTCTGATTCTCGAAAAGCGGAAGTTGCACTTTTAGCGACGCTTAACCATATGTTACGGAGACGTTATGTGCAATTCCAACACACGAGAGCAGATCGCTTATCGATTGCCGCTTCTCACCGTCCCGCACCGCGATCTGGATCCTGCGCGAGGACGAAGAAGGGGGGACGGGAGGGCGGGAGAGAACGGGGGCCGCGCGAAATCGAGCTCGAAGTTGGGAATATTGTGATCCGATCAACCGTGAAACAGAAGGATCTTGATATTGTAGCGGCAGGAAGCGTTTTCCCTTAACGCGAATATTACTTCTCGGAGAGTCGGTATTGTTCGTTAATCTCTCTATTTTTTTTTCTTCTCCATATTCTGTCTCTTCTTTTCCTTTTATACGGGACGTCTCGCGATCTTGATTCCAACGACGGATTCGCCGGCGAATTCAGAGTCAATTTTTCCCGGGCAAAGATGTTCGAGCATTGGTAGTTTTAGAATTGCAAACGATTGAGAGAGAGAGAGAGAGAGGATGGATTTTCGCGAAATAAGTCTCAGGAAGGCAAGCAATCGTGAATCGTGAAACTGTGCTCTTCGATTAATATTTCAGGCGGACTTCAACTTCGACTTTTATTATGCAAGAGAAGGAATACTTTATTATTTGAAACTTAATTTTTCAAAGATGCACAAGATGTCTCTTAACTGATGTTCATTAATTACGTGTTTTATATTGAGAATTGAGTCGATAAATCTTGAGCCACTTTTTTCTTATGCAACGTGTATGATAAAGTAGTATTCATTCAAACATTGTTAAATTGGTGTGAAAGATCTGTTATTTTGTAATTAAATTCATACAAGGAATTTGGATATTAAAAGGATAATTAGAAGTCTAAAAAATACCGGGTCAATATTATTCATTTTTACATATAAAAATTATTAATCCTTCGGAATTGGATAATTGGATTTCCTATTTTACTTGACAAACACGACGAACCTTATCCACTAATCTAATATATTATTATTATTATTATTATTATTATTATTATTATTATTATTATTATTATTATTATTATTATTATTATTATTATTATTATTATTATTATTATTATTATTATTATTATTATTATTATTATTATTATTATTATTATTATTATTATTATTATTATTATTATTATTATTATTATTATTATTATTATTATTATTATTATTATTATTATTATTATTATTATTATTATTATTATTATTATTATTATTATTATTATTATTATTATTATTATTATTATTATTATTATTATTATTATTATTATTATTATTATTATTATTATTATTATTATTATTATTATTATTATTATTATTATTATTATTATTATTATTATTATTATTATTATTATTATTATTATTATTATTATTATTATTATTATTATTATTATTATTATTATTATTATTATTATTATTATTATTATTATTATTATTATTATTATTATTATTATTATTATTATTATTATTATTATTATTATTATTATTATTATTATTATTATTATTATTATTATTATTATTATTATTATTATTATTATTATTATTATTATTATTATTATTATTATTATTATTATTATTATTATTATTATTATTATTATTAGAGGAGAAACATCAAAAACTAACATAGATAAAAAGTCGATATATTGTTGTTTGTCAATTGTATATGAACTTTGTTTACTGCGTGCAATAGGTGGAACTGAAGTGACAGTTTTATTCTTGCAAGAATGTTCGGTTATGTTATTAGCGTTAGTTGATGTTTCAATCTGCTGATCTTCTTCTCGAGTTATCTTCTTGTAAAGTTTTAAGTCACAAATCAGTAGAAAGTAATTTATTGGGCAATATTATCCTTATAGTGCAAGTTCTGAATTTCTTAAATCACTTCGGATCTTGTGCCAATCTTTATCCTCTGTCACTGAACCAAGCAAGATAGATTAGAGTTAGGTTGTTCTGTGAACCGACATACCTGAGTTTATTGGTCTTTCAACCGACACACCTAAACTTTGCTGTGAAATATTATCTCACGGTATACACTTGCAGCTACTGGTGACTGATTCTCTCTTGTTTTTCTTACATTAGTTTTGTTTTTCATTCCTGAACTGGCTGCGCTAGTTTAAGAAGGTGACATTCCGATATTCACTATCAATATTAAAAATGTACAGTATACGTGATATGGAACTATAGATTTTCAATACTGGCAGTGAATATCGGAACGCAGCCTCCTTACTAAGAATTAGTGCAGGAATAAAAACAAACCTTTTGTTTCTTTGCTTTGGATGGTCAGAAAGAAGAAGTCAGGGAATCCCTGTCCACATAATAAAATTATGTAGTATTAAAGATAATATGTAAAGAGAGAGAGAGAGAGAGAGAGAGAGAGAGTACAATAAATATACAAAATAATATAATTTCAGTGCTTTTATTTTATTTTTTGACAATTTCCTGGTAGATATCATGAATATGTCGGTTTTGGGATCTGCTATTTCGAAATGCCATTTCTCCAACTTCTCAAAAAGTAGTTATTTACAAGACAATATATAATAATTTTCAAAAAACCGCAATATATTTGGGGAGAAAAATGTTGCCGCTTTGCATCATTCATGCACATAAATTTCAATTCTACACCTCCAACAATGTTTTAGAACAAAATGATACGTCAAAAACAAAATGATATGTCGCTCTTGGTATTTCCCCTCTGTAATTATTACGGATATATGCTAGTGCGAGGGGCCGATTAGCCGGATTTTACTCAACAATCCCAGCTCCATTAAACATCGCCGAAAAAATGGCTCAAGACGTCCCGACCCGAGCTTTCATACGGAACGGCGCCGTGTGATTAACGAGCGTCAATTAAGAAACATCCCGCATAATCTCCGGAGAATTGAAAATCCGGCCCGGGGAGAAATCGGCCCCGGAGATTTTCGCTCGAGGGGGG
The DNA here is from genome assembly GCF_001313825.1 of Dinoponera quadriceps. Lineage (NCBI taxonomy): Eukaryota > Metazoa > Arthropoda > Insecta > Hymenoptera > Formicidae > Dinoponera > Dinoponera quadriceps. The sequence continues at coordinate 887,762 of NW_014557714.1, read as the reverse complement.
ATCCATCCCGTCGAAATAACGATCGCGGGGCTGCGCGATCATCCCGCACAGCGCTCTCGCGAATTCACCGGCTAATTAGCCGTGGGAAAGCCGACGGATCGATTCGACGCGAATTAAACTCGCCTCCCATCGTCTTCTTCACGGGATGAAGTGAGGGGGGGGGATGTATCAACAGATACATCGCCGCTCGGCGTGCGCGCGTCTTACCTCCTTGTTGTCCCAGCGCTTATATCGCCGCCACTCGGTGAAACCGGGACGTCGATACTCCAGGGTGTAATCCTCGACGTACTCTTGACCGCGGCCGTGATCGTAACGACCCTGTGTCTGCACACCGGTGACGACGTGGGCGCCCGGTAGGTCGACCTGAAGCCACTCGCGGACCCCTTTCTCTATCTGGCTTTTTGGGCACCAGGCACCCCCGGCGGTCTCCTTCCGGAGTCTATTTGAAGAACACGTTTATTAGAAGCACGGAAGTAAATCCTAACGATCTCAGCCGGCGATCGTGATTCGATCGAGCGCGGCAATCACGATCTCCACGAGTCTCGCGTCGCGTTAATCCTCTATAACGCCCGATTTTTCGCTCCTAAAAATGAAGTGGAAAAAGTTGTACAGGGTGGCTCGCATAACTCTTAACAACTCGATATTTTGGGAATTATTTCATCGATTTTAAAGAGTTAGGTGTCGGATTGTATGGATTTGAAGGACCCTCAAGCCGGAATGGTGATCGGTTTCTCTTGTTGCTTGAATGGAACGGAGGTTAACTTTAAAGTTTTTTATGAAGACACTTATAATAATTATATTTTTGAATTCTTTGAAAGAAAACTTAGTTTTATCTAAAACATTTTTTATCAGATGCTTCTATTAAATAATATATTGAAATTTTGAATATTTAATAAATTGAATAAGTCAGGATAGATTGTTGTAATTTTGATCTCACAAATGCTTCGTGTAGCTATAAATCGAAACTTCACATTATCATAATTTTTAATAGAAGAGTCTGACAAAAAAGTATTTCCGACAAAATTAAGTTGTTCTCTTTCACAAAACTCAAAAACATAACTTTTTATAAGGATTTCCACTTCGAATTTTAAAATGACTTCCGTTCTACTCACCTAACAGGAGTTGGAGGACTAACTTATATTCCAGTTTGAAGGCCCTCCAGATTCGTACAATTCAAGACTTAAATCTTTAAAATCGATGAAATAATTTTCGAAATATCAAGTTGTTGAGAGTTATGTGGGCCATCCTGCACATTTCTGCTGATAGATTATTTTATTTTTATTTATTTCGATTCTGTTCGATTCGATTTTTTTTTTATATGATGTATCGGACACGTTTCTGCGTCTGTTCACCTGCGACTTTATTTTATTCATCAGAGTTTTAAAAATATTTCAATATTTTTGAAATTTTATAGTTTCAAAGTCTGATATATATAAAATAAAATAGCAGATGCGGATAGGAGTATGCGGCAGTTTTTTCAAAGTTACACGGAGAAATAGTGAATTAATTGATACCATATGCACAAGAGAGATAGAGAGAGATATATTTGTTTTTTATAGTGTCAGAATTTTTATTCCGCTTTGATGTTTACATCGGTACGTTTCACAATTTAATTTCATCGTGTCTTTGAATCAAACATGGCACGAATCACAGTGTGAGTTTTATTTAGAAATTCGATTTTATTAATAATTTAAACAAACTAGAATTATGAATTATTCGCGAACACCGATCGGACATGTTCGCAGAACGACACTTCTGCAAATCGCCGTGCATAATTTATTTGCCGGAAAGATGCTAAAAATATGCGCGCGACAGAGAAAGAGGTTATCGGTCTACGGTGACATTTTGTGAACGAGGAATCGCGCGTATTTTCGCGGAAGAAGAGATCTTCAAACTTTTAATTCCGAAAATGCCGTGGAATTATCGTTTTCCCGTCTCGTTGGTCATAAAAAGTCCGTCCACGCAATTATACCGCAGTTCTGTTTCTGTCATGTTTACTTTCTCATAATAACTTTGCATACCGCTAACTGCTTATATGAGTGTTGCACTATAAATAAAAGTCTCACAATATTTTTCTACTATATAAGACAATTTTATAGTTTTGAAGGCTGGGAAAAAACCACGTTTTCCCCATTTTTCCGCGAATTTTTTCAACTTTTATCCCAAGGGTAGAAAAATTTGTTTAGAAAAGTTCATGTGTGTTCGGTTAAAACCCGTCACATTTACCTTTTTTTCGTAAAGAAGATAAGAAACCGGAAAAATCCGCGGAAAAATGGAAAAAAGCCGTTTTTTCTGAATTCTCAATATTATAGACAATTTTATTTTAACGCGATAGTCATGGGATATGGTTGAACGAGTACACAAATACATGTTATGGGTACAATGACGCTGCAACATTGGACCTCCTGTAATTTGTAAAATTGAGAGAGAAAGATTGTCGAATGCAGTCTGCAGTTTGTGGAAGAGGAGTCGCGGGAGGGTTGAACTTCGAGTTTTTAATTTCGGGAATGTCACGAAATCGTCGTTTTGCCGTTTTGCCAGCCGTAAAAAAAAAACCCATTCGCGCATTGATACCAATGATGCAATTTCGTTAATATCACGTTTACTCACTGATAATAACCTTGTACAGTGTGCTATCATCCCGGAATTTTGCGCCACACAGTAAAACATTTTGTGCTTGAAACGGTCCACTGAAATGTTGTGTTACTTTAACTTGGGGAATGTGTTAAAAAATACACAAATTTGTTAAATTATATTTGAATATGTTAACTTAACATTATATTTGTATACTTTCCAACATATATTTGTACATTTTTAACAAATTCCTCATGTTAAAGTAACGCAAAATTTCAGTGGACCGTTTCTAACACACAAAATATTTCGCTATGTATAAATAATGTGCGTAATTTTATAACTCTCTTTTAACATATGATAATTTTATTTTAGCGCAGGACAGCCGTGCAATTTGATACAAATATATGTGACGAATACTGCGATCATAATGCGATATTAAGTCCGTCGCAATTTGCAAAAGTGAGAGAGGAAGATTATCGCACGGTCTACGGAGTTTGCAGAGGAGGGTTTCGCGCGCTCATAGTAGTAGGACAGAACCACAGACTTTTAATTTCGAAAATGCCACGGAATTATCGTTTTACCATCTTGCCGGGGCGTAAAAAGTCCGCCCGCGCAATTATATCGCGCAGTTCCGTCCGTACTCCCCGCGAACTCCGAAGAACAATTCGCAAGACCATTTCTGGGTTTTAAGAACTTCCATGTTCCGTAAAGTGTACTTAAACAGTGAATCCGTGATTCACTCACGCTTTCCCTCCTGCTTCTCTTTCCCCTCAATCTGCTCCTCCTCCGCGCCGTTTCCAGTCTCTCTCTCTCTCTCTCTCTCTATCTATCTCTATTTCTTCCTCACGTTTCGCATCGATTATTTACGTTTGTGTTAAATGGCGGTAATAAAAGTCCGCGCTGCCTCGGCCACTTCTGGCCGAGTGCCGCCTCGTACTTAATAACAAAGTTAACTTCGCCGTAGATCGAGAAGATTTCACCTCGTTCCGGGCCACCTCTCGCCGACGATTGATTTCCGGATAGCGTTTGCGCGCCACGTCGACTCCGCCGCGTAACTCGGCTCCTCTTATCATGAAAGAACTTTATCGTCGCGTTTCTCGCGACGTTCGGCGACGCTCGTATCGATGGCCGCCGGGGCCGCCGCGGGAGCTTCGCGTTATTAAGCGAATCGCGGAAACAAAGTGCGGGACGTACTCGCGAAAACTCTCTACGTGTGTGGAGTGTCAACTAGGCGAGCGGAGCACTCGCTATTAATATTACAAAGCCGACCGACCAGGTGAGAGAGAGAGAGAGAGAGAGGGAAAGAACCGTGGCGTTTTCTCTTGCTCCCGCTATCGCTATCTCGCATAACATCGAGCTATTTTTCGTTTCGTTAAAGATTGCACACCCAGATTCCGCGTTGCGAAACTTCGTTGCCGAACAATGAAAGAACAATGTCCCGCGGCCGTGGCCCCGTACTTTTATTATCGAATCTTTACATTCTCCGACAATATACCGATGAATATGTACAGGGTGTCCCAGATCAACACGGACAAAGCTTGCAGAACGAAGACGTAAACGACTGAGGTGAACACAAAAGTCCCGTACTGTTTTGCGATATTCGCAATAGTTAGCGAGGAATTGATTAATCTGTGTGAGCTAATGAGCGCAGGGAAACGGTAGGCCGGACTCTGTGTAAAGAAAAATAGCTTATTTCTGAAGATCCATCAACGATGGGGATCAACTAATAACGAGCGAGCTTATATAGAATCCGCTTCCCGTGCGCTCATTGGCTCATACGGAATAATTAATTCCTCATTAACTATCGCGCAAATTTTGCAAAATGGTACACGACTTTTCCGTTCGGTTTCATCCGATCTACCTACACATCACGGATCCCGAGAAAATTATCAGATACCCTGTATATATATACATGTAACATTGTACGGTGCTCCTTTCGTCGGGCTGCCTTTACATACTTCCATTATATATATATATGTGGGTATATGTGGATGTGTCTGTGTACACACACACATATATATATATAGACACTGACACGCGTACACGGGAGGTTCCTTCGGACCGGCAATTTGACGTGTTCGAAGCTTCGAACGGTCCTCATTTATCAGGCGCGTCTGACGGCTGATCAATGACCGCCTTTATCACTGTTTTAATTATCCCCGTAATAATCTGCCCAATCCGTCTCGTGCGATTTACATATCGTAGGAAATTTCGCTTAATTGCAACGACATAGTCCCGTTCTCTCGCGAGAACTTTTCGCGGCCCGACCCTGACGACCGACCGCGAGACGCCGCGAGACGTTTCCCGTGTGGAAAATTTCGTGGGATCTGCTTCGAGTCCGGTGAGATTTCCGAAAAAAATTAAAGTCTCCGCTTAGGAAATTCATACAGATTCGCGTTGGAAGTGAAGCGTTTCAAGCGCGCTATTCCAAGACGGAAATTCTAAGAAATTCCATTTTCTCTTCCCAAAGTTCTCCAAAAGATATTGATGGTTTCTATTTTATGTGAGAATGAAATCTGACACGCTTTGAGTACGTACGTTTTGTATAAATATTAAAAAAATATTTTAAATGATTAATCTTTTTAAGAGCGAATTTACTAAATTGAAGAAAAAACGATTTTATTTTTCAGTGGCACAAGTGCATTGAGATTTCTCATTTCCTTCTGGAAATTTTGCCGGCGAATGTTTATTCACAGTACTGTTCGTTATATCTTTGTCGACAGTGTTTGAATTAAAAGGAAAAAATTGAATGCGTCTAAACGTGTACACATACGTGTCAGTGATCCTGAAAAGGTTAAAGTGTTTCAAATTTTTTATATTTTTTAAATTTTTTATTCTGTATAAGTCAATAGTTAATATTAGAATGAGATTCTCTATTTGATTCCGTAAAAGAATACCCCGATTTTACACGCTAAAAGAAAAAAATGTAATTTCCACAATATTTCTGCTCCCATTCTAGATAGAGAATTCATATTTGGAACAAGAATAGGATTTCTATTCGGTATCCCACAATGAACCAGCATGAGCACAATTGATTGTGTTTTCTTTAAATGACGTAATAGAATCGATTGTCCACGATTTGTCCATCTATTATTCTTGTTTTCCACCAAGCCAAAATGAACTGTTAACAAACGAAACTAAGAAAACAGACAATAATCGTGAGGAGCACACCTGTGTTTCCTTTAAATTGCATATTATTGAATATAATTTTCTTTTGAATATTACTTTTAAAAAGTTGATTAATTAGTCTGTTTTCAACGGAAAAGTTCGTAATTTTTAACTTATTTTTACAATTTGTTTTTGTTTGACAAAAAAATATCTTTGATAAAAAAAAGTCTGTCTCAACTACATTTCTTGGAAATATATTACAATGTTAGCTTAATTGAATTCAAGTAGTGTTTTTTTAAATTTTATTTCATTAAACATGTTTGGAGAAATAACGAATTTAATTTCCGTTCATTTCTGTGGAGAGCTTAATGATGTTCTATGAATACTTAAATGTACCTAAATTGAGTCTAAAGTAAATTTTAGATTTTATGCATCATGTAACTTTTTTGTTCGCCAAATTTAAATTTTGTTCTTCATTGGCTTTTGCTATAAAGTCAGTATTTTTAATCTCTTAAAGAAATGGTAAATAGAGATAGACACTTTAATTTTTCACGTACAAATTATTTGGAAGGAGCTCATTTTTTCTTTACTTTTTTGAAGCTGACTCGCTATTTTCTTACTTTGTCTCATACTTGTTTTTCGAGACAAATTTAGGTATTCTAGAGCAGAACTCACGCAGTAAATTCTACACTGAGAAAAATTTCCATCGGATAAACCGATTAAACCGATGTATCTGATTGTAATTTTTATTGTCCGATCAAGTGATGAATATCTTTATCCAATGAAGTATTCGATGAAGTTACCGATGCAATTACCGATCTACCTAATCGGAAAATTAGCCGCCCTTTGTATGTTGTGATTTTTATCGGATAAATGCAGGATTTGATCGGATGAAACGACGAAACGATCGGACATTCCACTTGATCGGATATATCCGTTTGTTACTTTTTAATTGGATTATCCGACCAGACATGGTTGGATATTTTTCTCAATGTTGGAAAATCTTGAGAAATTTCCATGCGGAATTTTCGTGCTCCCCGTTCCCGACGATCGATCGCGAAGCGCTTGTTTCACGTATTATCGCGCCATATGTCGAACGAAAAGCTTAATTTTTTCCAATTTCCTCGTTCCGTCCGCTTCCGGGCGTCGGTAAATAAATCGATCAATCGAGCGAAAACAAGCCGTCACACGTGTTACACATTCGACAACGCGCGGCGTCACGTTATCTCTCCTTCCCTCTTTTTCTCCCTCATTCTCTTTCTCCCTCCCTTCCTCTTTCTCCTTTTTAATCGCGAAGTATATATAACGACCGAATTAAATCGTAGTAAAGCGCGATCGTTCTCGCCGGGGCGGAGATTACAGTTCACTTAAAAATGCCGCACCGTCTTCCTCGGTCTGTGTGTTCCCTCTCTTTATATAAAACGTAATTGCCGCTTCTCTCGGGCCGAGAGAGAGAGAGAGAGAGAGAGAGAGAGAGAAAGAAGCGCGCGATTGCGCCGCTTGACAGTCGCAAGCGCGCCCGGCATATAACTCGAAGAAAATTAGGTTTGAATAAGTTAAATTCCCGGCCCGGCGAGCGTCGTGTCGTCGAATCAATATCGCTGTCGCGCGCTCTGTTGGAAAAAGTAAACTTCCGCGGATATATAGCGCCGAGATAGAGATGAATGGCGAGTCGTCGAGTTATAAACAGAACGGCCCTGCCGCGAGCGGTCGGCAGGGCGGGCGGACGCAAGCGTGAAATATAGGTGGGACAGCGATATTCGCGAAGAAGCGAGCGGAAAATAATGCGTGACACTCGCGATCTCGCAACGCGCGTTGGAACTCGCCATGATGACACCCGTTCGCCGGACGTTGTCGGACGTGTCCTACTCGCGTTACATTAAAACGGTTAGTGTGGCGTATCTATCTCTTCCCCCCTCCCCCCTCTCACACTCTCTCTCTCTCTCTCTTTCCTTCCCTCTTCCTCTCTTAACGTCGCGAAAAGGGGCACGTCGTAAAAGTAATGCACTCACCGGCCATTTCGCGGTCCGACGTTCGTCACATACGACGAGGACGCAGTGATAGCTGAATCCGGTATGTCACCCGACTCCATCCCCAAGGACTGGTTGCATGATCCTGAAACAGGAGCGTGTTTATAAACTTAAAGTGAAAACGACGTGTCGCAGATTGCGCGCGTCGTCGCGCTTTCGCGTCCGATCGTGCGACAAGCGCGGGACGTTTCCCGGCAGACTAATCGGTCGCGCGGGCTGATTTGTCCGAAAAATTACGGATTCCAGCTGGGGAATTTCGCGAAGATCCCGGATCTCAAAGACGCGATTCTCCGAGAGCGGGAAATCCGAGCAGATCCAATTTGCTCCCCGCGACGTCGCCTCGAAAAGATCTTTTCTCGTTTTCAGATTTATTCGGCAAACTTTACGAGACGCGGAAAGGTAAATGAAAACGAGAAATTGACAAGAGGGAGGACGGAAATGGGAAAAGTTACGTGGGAATTTGGGAGAATTTCCGCTGAAAAAGAGAATATTCGTCGCAGATTTGTTATTTAAAAAGGCTCGTGTTAATTTCCTTCGATATTAATTCCATACAAGGTTATATTCCTTTGTAACATTCAGCCAAAGAAGCCAATAATTTCTCTATTATCCGTCTTAATCGACGCGTAATGATTGAGGAATATCACGATCGACGTATGTAACTTTCATTTTTTATTTCATCGAATAACTGGTATAAAAACCAAATTCCTCATTCGACTCCATAAAAATTTACCAATCGGACCATCTGAAAAAAAAAAAAACAAAACACGAGTTTCCGTTCCGATCGTAGACAATCTGTATCTGGATAGAATTTCCGGCAGGTATCACGCAGCGTAGTAACCTATTTTGGGAGAAATTTCGGCGATCCGTCCGGAATCTCTGCCGTGCCTGGGGAGATCTTGAGAAATTTCTGCGGCGAAGTTACGCTAGCGACACCGATTCGCAACGAAGCGTACATAATTACTATACGTGTGACCGACAAAGAACACCGAGATTCACAACAATCCTGCTTCTCCTGAATAAACAAAAAAATACTCAATGACCCTAGGAGAGACGATCGATCGACGAATCAGATCTCTCGTCTATTACCTATTTCCGTTTTCGATTGCTTCGTCACGGCTCTCTCGAGCTGTCTCCGCGGCCGAGCGACTCGATAATTATTGCTCGTGATTACTCGGAATAAATTTAAGTGTTCATCAAGAGCCGAGCGTCTCACGGACGAGCTTCGCTTTCGAAATGCGCGACGTTCCACGTTGCGAACGACCTTCCTAAATCGAAATTTTTATGCCACTTTGACACTCTTAAAGATAGCTTGCGCGTGTTTAGCTGATAGACTAATGAAAACCTATTTTGGCGACATCGACGCTTGTTAACTTCTCTTTTGAACCCTTAATTCAACAGATTTAATTTTAACGTTACCTTGAATAACCCCGTTTTGACGTTGAAATAACAAAAACAGAAATTTAAGACATCAGGTTCAAATAAGAGTAAGTTATATTATTATACTGAAAAAGAAAGTTGCTACGTCCAAGTAAATATTTGCTGAGGGATATTGGAGTAATTTATCTCATTTGGATCAAGTAAATGTTATTTGAATGTAGCGTCTTAAGAATGTTGTCACACATAGTATTATTTGTTATTTATTACGATTGCGTTGACTACAAAGTCAATTTTTGTTACCATTCCATATTTGCTACTTTACAATAATTACACTTAAAATGATTATAATTCATGGCAAACAATTCACATGGGTTACTCGGAATTTATTTCATAATTGCAATCCATATTACAATAACATTTACATTTATGCTTTTCTCGGTTGTGATTTGTTGACCATGTCATTATCGTTCCAAATATCATACATTTTTTTCTCAGTATACTGTGTTCTAAAATCAAAGGTTTAACGTAGAACCAACATTTCGATTCGAAGACGACTCCCACGAAGACGAGCGTTCGCGATGCGTTGCCCGATGCTCCATTGCGAGGCTTTTCAAAAGGAATCGATTGATAGAGACAATAGTGCATGGCATCACTATCGAACCGGTGGCACACGAAAAGAGAGAGAGAGAGAGAGAACACTCTTTAAAGTTCGAGTATGTTCGCGGGAATCACGAACATAAACAGCAATTACGTCGTCGTCGTCGCAATCGTTGTTCGCGAAGTTGGGATAAGTGGCAAATGGCTGGAAGCCTCGAGGCGCATCGCCGCCGGGATATTATCCAATCGCTATACTTATTAGTCTTTCAGCGATCTCATTCACGTTTCAATTTGCGTTACGTTTACTGTCATTCGGTTGTAATCTTTCCATTAAAGTTTTCGTCGGGCAACAAAAAGCTGCCTGCCGGCGGGACTCCCTCCGGTCCGTCCGTCGGCCTGACCGTCCGTCCGTCCCGGTCGTTCGTTCGTCCCCGTCCTCGTTCATCCATCGTGTCGCGGAAAATTCATACCGCGTGGCGGATCAATCGCCCTGAATAAATTTATTCGGCGAGATCGAGCGGCGATCCCCGCTGTCTCGCGATTTTATTTACAATTAAGAGGGGCGCGCGGTCGCTGACGTTCGTTTCGCCGCTACGCTGGATAAAAATTCCCGATCGATTCGCGCTGCAATTTTATCATCGGCAGCTCGCCGCAGGAGCGAGAAAACGAAGTCGGCGACGGCGATTCCGACGATTACATCGCGATTTCGATGATCGTTTCGCGACATTACTTTTTTGTTGAAACGAGAACGACGAGCGAAAGTCGCGAGAACGGCGAGAGCCCTTGGATTTTCTAGTTGAGAATAGCGTTGCGCTTTATGAAGCGTCGCGTAAGACTCGACGAGGTAGAGAGAGAGAGAGAGAGAGAGACGCGATTACCCCGGACTGAACTAAGTTAAAGCAAAGACGAATAAATTCCAAAGTAGGTTAAAATTAGATTAGAAGAAGCTCGCAGCTGAGCGATTTGTGGAACCGACTTTGTTAATTAAATAATGCCGCTAACTAATGTAGGAATATTTTATGAACGCCTCTTTGCCTCGTTGCTTTGGGATGATGACCCTCCGACACGACCGGCTTTGTTCTTTATATGTAGCGTGTCCTAATTACACAGGCCGACAAGCAAATTTTTGTCAAGTAACTCTAATCAGAGTAGGTGTTTCTTACAGATTTTCGGTCACGTCAGGTTTTAAAGTTACTTTGAATTTTAAGATGAGAAATCAGCGATTCATAAAAATATCGTGTGATAACTCACTATTACTTATCGACTAAACACATTCTAGTTATTAAAATGTTAAAATTCGAATGTGACTTATTTACAAAAGCACTTTAAGAAAGCCTATTTCTTATATTAGGATTTAATAAAACTTTTTTTACTGTGAAAAATTTGTTTTATCGGCCATTTCAGAATTGTACTTTTTCCAGATATTTTTAATAAAATATCAAGAAGGTTTTATTATGAAGAGAAATGGAATCCATAACATTGAGATCCGACTATTCGTTCTTGCTAATCTTGCCAAACACAAAAAAGTGCCTGCTTTTCTACGCATTGTAACAACCAAATATTTAATATTTAACAAACAAATATTTTTGCTATAATATTTGAGGCGGTTTTTATCTCTTTGTTCGTTTTGTTGATAAGAAATCAATATGTAAATGAAACATTCACCTATTTTTATTGCTTTATTAACGGTTAGTGATATATTATACATTTTTTTCTATGAATTACTGATTTCTCTTAAAATTCAAAATAACTTCAAGATATGACGTAATAGTTTGGTCAGCGGTATTGTTTTTTGCGATCAAAAATCTATAAGACATGCTTATTCTGATTAGAGTTACTTGATAAAAATTTCTTTTGTCGACCTGTGTTATTATTGCTTAATATTGTATATCGAATAATCTCGAGAGAAGTTTGTCTGAACATTTTAAATTCGCCTCCTCCGCTTTTACCGGGAATTCGAGAATTTTTGATCGTATGAATTTTATATTTCAAAATCACCGTTTTAATGATTGGCTTGAGGATAATTCGAGGGAACATCACAGTGCCAAAGTTATCGAAATTGATATCCCTGATTTTACATGATCGAGTGCTTTAATATCTTGAGGGGGATCTTAAATCATTCAATCACGTAAAATCATACTATTAAGAGTCATCACAGGTTTTTACCATTATGAAATTTTAATCTACAAAGCAATAATAACGTCCTTCAGAGAAACGATAAACGCCTAAGAGTTTCTCGGTCTTTCTAATATTAACACGTTGACTGCCACGGAACTTTTCACGATTCTGGTCTAAGAAGCCAATTTGATTTAATCAAGTAATGAAGCGACGAGATAACTCGTTGTTGGCGTCCTTGGCAAGTAAACAACCTACGAGATATCTCGTAGTTGGTAGTCAACGTGTTAATATTAATTAATATTCTATTGAGGTATTACAGTGGTTCGACACACTTAGAGCAAAGATATAATTATATTGAGACACAACGGAGTCTGGATACAGAAGAATATCGTAAAGGATTCTCAGTCTATGTGACGAGACGCTGTCGCGACGAGTCGAGAGACTTAGATTAACTTAAACTATGAGAAGCGCTACGATCGCAAGCGCTGCTCTATCTAACGCTGTTTTTCGAGAAACGGTGAGCTCATGAAAATACAAAAGAGAGAAGCGCGCACGAGGTTTGAAAGCCATAGAAAATCAACATATTCATTACGTCAGAGAGAAAGAGAGAGAAAGAGAGAGAGAGAGCGTTGGGAAGGTCGGTTGATGGAAGAAAACGATATCTTAAAGGCTGAAAACAATTTTTCGACGTGTATCATGCCTTCGTGAAATGTTATTATTCTCCTATTATTATTCTCCTATTAAATTGTCGCGTAAAAAATCCGACGATGGCGCTGCTTGACTTGATATCTTGCACGCTTTTGAATACCGCAAAGCTTTCGAATATTGAGTCAGTCAACAAATTGGGCTTCGATTTTCTGTCTTCATCGACCGTAAATCGACCCTCTGCGAAAAAACACGAAAAAGAGAGATGAATGCTGCCGAAGCGTTGTCGAAGGATCACAGACACCAGATAGCGATGTATAATTGACCGGTGAATAATTTGTTTCCGTTGAATACGATATAGTCAAATTTGGAAATTTGAACAGTCAAGCCGAACTATTCGACTGATCCGATGCTCGTTTGTACCATTCAATTTATGACGCGGCAAATTCAATTTATTAGGGGTCATTTATCCTGGAAAATTTGCCGAATTTTTACCGGCAGCAACGAAACTATCCGCCATCAATATCCACTACTTTAATTAAAATATCCGCCGTCGTTATTCACCACTCGCTGCCGGCCTTCAAGCGATCTCAAATACTTTTGAAATATTCTAGTAGAAGTGTAAGGCTGGCCTGAGGCAAAAGCTAGTAACTAACTAGTATCGGCTAAATTAAATTTTCTAATTTATTACTACTTCATTACTGATTCTCTAAAATGTAGAATTGGTTTTGCGATGGAGCTGTTGTGTAACGATTATATATGAAATATGATAAAGTAGATAGCGTTGTCATTTTCAAAATATCTAATTTAATTATATATCCGCTAGTGGAGCATTTAAAAGTGACGTAGTAAGTTGAAGTTGAGGATACGATATGCCATGAAAATGTAAAAAAGCAGAAGCGAGTGGTGCTGTTTGGCAGCTGGTTTTCATCTCATAACTATAATCTTTGGTTTAGTCATCAACTAACTTATTTATCTAGCCATTATCTAATTACTAGGAGAAGTGAATTTTACATTACTGGCTGGTATTTCTAATAACGACGTTAGACACAAATTTACCACCTCGTGGCAGTAAAAAGATTAGTAATAATTCAAGACTCATATAATATATTCTCATATATTATAAGCAGGAATATACAGAGTGTCCGAAACTTTTCTTTCAATTATTGATGTGAAGATAGGACTAAACCGAGCAGAAAAGTTCTCTACCATTTCGCAAACAACTACGCAAAATAAAAGAAGACTTTTCAGTTTAGCCCGTTCTACCATTACACAAACGATTGAAAGAAAAGTTTCGGACCCTTTGTATAATCTTATATAAAGATAAAACTTGTTCATACATGAGGACATTTTTCTTTTTATACGAGAAAATTCTATACAGTTCCATTAAAGATATATTCATATTATTCAAGAATAATTTTCATGAATTGAAGGGAAAATGTATTGAATATAGGAAGAACCGATAGCTTTAAACTAAAAAATTATATCAATTTGAACATATCGTTCTTCCTATCCAATATTCTCTCTGTCACTTCATATAAATTATTCTCGAATAACAGGAATATGATATTTTTTAGTGGAACCATATAGAATTTCTTCATGTATAAGAGTAAATTTTAGTTTCACATAAGATTATATATCCTTGCTTATATACGAGAGAATATCGAGTTGATACTGATTTTTTTCCGTGTAAACGCCCGCAAGATCCAATTTCTGCCGGGCTAACTGTCCGATTCCACGTCTGCGAAATCTTTCGATTCATCTCTCGAGCGAATTTAATCGCCCAGACGCGACCAGCTTTCGTCCGACAATACGAATCCAATTTACCCAAATTTTAATCGCATCCACGATACACACACACACACACACACATTTGTCAGTGCGTTCTTACGCGTCTACGTCTGTACAAAGGCGCAGGCCGTGAGCGCCGCAGCAACCGCGTGATTTATCGTCGGAAGTATGACAACGGAATCTACGCGGAATAGCGAACGGAGCTTCCACTGAGGGCCCGGGGGGTTGGGGGAAGAGAAGGGAGCGACGCGTCCTCCTTCCGTTTCTCAAATCAGCGAACAGGAAGAATCGTTCGCGTAGTTGGGGCTCTGATCTTATCGCTCTTCCTCCTCCCTCTCTCTCTCTTTCACTCTTCGTAAGAGTGACGTACAATCGAACGTGAGCACGCGTATATGGTCGATTAAATCCGCATGCCCGTCAGCTCCGCGGTTTATGCTGGTTCGACTAACCCTCTTTAGAGCGGCCGCGAGGGGAGTAAACGATCGGTCCAAAACCGAGGAGGAGGAAAGGGGGAGGAAGAGAGGAGAGCGGAGCGAAATTTCTTCTCGCTCTTCTCTCGGTTCTCGCCGCGCCGGCGGAGGAAGTCGAGGGTAATAAACATCGTGATCGTCGCTATTGCTGCGGCTAGCTCTCGAAAGTAGCGTTAAGGGGGCGGCGGGAGGCCGGGTGGGCGGTGGTGGTTCTATCAAAATCTACTAGACGTCGTTACAACGAAATCCACTAAAAACTTCATAGATCTCCCGGGCGGACGGGCGCGCGCCGCTCGAAAAATTCGCGGGAGAAAGCTTTGCGGTGTTAGCAAAGCGAGGAATATCGTCGGGCGTGACAAAAGGTCGCCGTGAAAAACGTTTTCACGAGGGTTTAACTGGCCCGACTGGCGACGCGAGACGACGCTATTTGCCGCGAAAGTATTTTCATAACGTCGTTCGCGCCGTGCGATTTTTATCTGCGACCCTTCTCGATTTTCTCCTTTTCTCTCTCTCTCTTTCTCTTTCTTTCTCTCTCTTTCTTCTTTTCTTTTATACGATAGGTGAAAGGATAATCAGTGAGAGAGTTACGAGACGCGTCATAAGTGTGCCCTCCTTATTCGGATAAATGCAAGTCTGTCTTGAAGGGATCCAACGTCCTGGTGATCTTGATAGTCATAACTTGAACTACCCGTCGAGATAGTCAGACTAAATTTAGAGTTAGACCTGAATCATATAATGTATGTGACCTCATGTGACGTTACACATTCGCTTAAATCGTATGATGTATGTGACGTTATATTTGTAACAGCGATCTACCGTGAAAAATTCATATCTGACTTGAATCAAATCCGAATATCTGCACGTGAAATGAAATTCAAATCACGGCTATTAATGCAGTCTTTAGATCTGTTCAAGACAGATTGGCGCTTGCGTAAAGTTTTAACTTCACTGAGAGAAATATTACTAAAATTATATATATAGCTATTTTTTCGGTCCCAACTATATCTTCTTCTCGAAAATTTTAACTTACAAAATAGAACAAAAAGGAAAAAAAATGCTAGATTCAAATATAAATAATTACTCCAACATTGCTTAGCAAATTTTTACTTCACGTAGTATTTACTTGGTCCAAATAAAATATTTTCCAAGTGATCATATTATCCAAATAAAAGAAGATATTTATTCTATCTAGGTAAAATTTACTTAATTCATGTAAACATTTGCTAAAGAATATTGGAGTAATTATTTACTCGAAACTAGCACTTTTTTCTGTATAGCACGTAAGATTCTTTTCACTGAGGCTATAGTAACGATTACTAGAAAAATGTTTCTCTTGGCTATAAACTTTTTATTTATGCCATTATAGTTGGATATACCAAGCATTTTTTTCTTAGTGTAAAAACTATATTACGGGAGGTTTAAATATTTTAAGCATAATCACGTATGCATGCCACGATATGTCGGTATTAAATTAAAAATAATTAACAGGAAATAATTCCTTTTTTTAAACATCTCGATCGTGCTTCGTCGTTTTGCATACTTTGCATTGTTCGTTGTGTTGTTAATGCGAAGATAAGATTCTTCATTCCTTATTCTGCCATCCTCACGAACGCTACACGTCGGTAGCTTCACCGGATGCCTCCGGCGCAACCAAGTCACGCGTACATCAGTATTAAAAACAATAACTATACAATTTCATAAATATATCTTTCTGTCACTCTATAAATAATATTCGAAATCCCAGATTTATAAATATAAACAAATAAGGAAATATTCAAGTTTCGCCCAAAATCTACTCACCGTTTGAGTTCACAACGCTTTGCCATCTTACAACCTTTAGCTTTTAACTGGTTTCTTAACTCCTGACTTTTGATAAAACCCCAAAAATTGTTCGAAATTCTACCCATTGTCACATTAATTATGACCGACGTTTCGATCGTAATTGACGCATTGTTTGCGCGTCGACTCGCGTTTTCTGATTCGCGACAGAATCCCGTCTTTCCTTATTCTCTACTCCGGCAAACGCAAGTTAGCACTCGTGAACGCGACACGGATGGCAGATCGCGGCAACGTATCATCCGGTTCTCTCTCTCTCTCTCTCTCTCTCTCTCGGGGCTTGCGTTATTTCGCGTCGCTGGTGACTGGCTTCCACTGTTTTCGATCGAACGTTTGACATGTGTTTCTTTTCTCTTATCCGCTTTATTTGCGGATTGGGACAAAGCGTACGCGGGAAAGGGGTGGAAGAATATTTGCACAAACCGGTGGGAGAGATGGAGTGCGAGAATTCTATGAATACGTTTCCAAGTTCAAATGCCCATGCGATTTCCATGCGTCTCTACCTCTTCTCTCTCTCTCTTCCTCTCTCTCTCCTCTTTCACCTCTTTATCTCGCGTTGTGCAGGTGCGGGATGTCTGCCGGTATCCGAGGGGTGCTTACAAACCGCCCCTTGTCGGTACTGTAACGCAACAATACGGCTACAGGCGCGTGCGAAGAAACTTACTCCGAAGTTAGACGGGATTCCTTTGTTACGATAAATCGCGCACTTTCCGCGGTATTTCAATTCTTCTCCGTCGGTTATTGAGTCGCGCCAGAAATAACCAGGAAAATGTAGCGATTTCACATGTGGAACAGATGGACGCGCGGGAGGCCAGCGGGAATACCGTAATCGAGCGATTGCGCGCAGGCAAGAGGCATCGATTAGCGGCGATTATTGTCGTACAAACGTGTAACAAACACGAGGCACGCTGCTGTGCGCCGAATAGCTCGCGAAAGCGCCCGACGAACGGGCGCGTATGAAAGCGCTCTAAAATACACGCCGAACCGGGGAGAATAATTTATTATTAATCGCCCTCCTCCATCGATCCGCAGGGAAATAAATTCATTTTGCGTCTTGACGTGCCTTACAATAGAGCCCGCTCGAATATACGCGCGCGTCATTATTAGCGATTCATTAAAAACACCGTTAAGTTACCGGGCTGCAGTCCATTGACGTCATGTTGACGTGCAACCCGCACGATAATAACGCGCGCAGCCTCTAATTGGCTCTTTATTTTGTTTCTGTAGATCGCGCGTGTGAGTCTTATTTTACTTTGTTAATAAGATAATTGCAGATATTGTCTTTTATGTCATTAATAAAATGATTGCAGATATTCTATGAGAGTCTGTTATTATTATTTTTTATCAGTAAAATAATCGTAGATCTTGAAAGATCTTATTATTAATAAAATAATTGCAAATTTCGGGAATCTTATTTTATTAATAAGTAATCATACACAGTAAAAATAAATAATCATACACAGTAAAAATAAATAATCATACACAGTAAAAAATTTCATGTTAAATTTAACGTAATTCACACGTCCCAGAGGGTTCACACCAATTTTTGTGTTAATTTGACAAAGTAAATATGTTGAAATAATACAAATATTATGTCAAAAATTAACATAAAATTAATATATTAATATATATTGATATCATAATATATTAATTGATATTGAAATATAAAATGTGTTATTTGTAACACATGTTCTTTGAATATTGACTCAATACAAAATATTGAGATAGGATAAACACAATATATTAAATTAATACACGGGTATGTTAAAAATTTAGCATAAAAATGTTAACAAAAACCAATTTCAACTCTCTAATGGCAAGGAAGATTTCCAACGTATCCAGGAAAGTGTCGGATTCGATCCCATGCTGTTTTGTTCATTTTTCATATAATCAACAGAAATACAAAAGGAATAAATAATACGAAACATTCCTTAACAAGAGAAACAGCGCGCTGTAAAATATACAAAGCCGTGGGATCAATTTAATCCCACCTTACCATTAGGTTAACACAAGTACAAAAAGTTGTTTACTATATAGATCCTGAGAGAGAATCTTATTTGATTTTATCAGTAAAATAATTGTAGAAATTCTATATATGAAAAGTCTTAATATAATCAATCGAATAATTGCAGATTTTCTTCGAAAATTTTACTTTATCGCGGTAACAATTGTAGAAATTCTGAAAACCCTTCGTTATCTTATTAATGTCTTCTTATAAAATAAACCTTATAAAATAAACAGATTCCGTGAGTGGATCTTATTTTATTTTACTTGTGAAAATAAAATTAATAATTTCGAGAGCCTTTTATTTTGCCCGGTTGCGTTCACGAAACGGATAAACGGCGCGTCGCTTCTTCCCCGCTTCGAGAGATCCGAAAGTTCGTTGTTTTCGCCGTCGTTATTTGTAACTAACCGGTAACCGAACGTTTCGTCCGTTGCACACGCGTGTATGATACACGCGTCGTTCCTCCGGCGAAATCTCTCTGTTTTCTATAATACAGTTTGTACTTGTCGGAATGCGAGCTCCGTGCGCTTCTCTCGACTACGGTGCCAGTAAGTAACGGCTCTCCGTGCTATTGTCCGGGTGGTAGAATCCTGACGCGAGGTCGGTGGTATACGAGGCGTTTCGTGGATTCATTGCGACGCATTCCACGTCGAACTATTCGTCTTGCCAGGTGGCGTGCAATTTGGCGAACCCGAGGACACGACAGACGGAAATCCGGACACCACGGCCACAGTCAACGCCACGAAGACACCTTCGGGGACTGGCGGATGCGCGTCTTGGCGCCTCCGTTAGTTTCGCAACGTTAGCTCCGCTCCGCGAGCGAGCGAGACCGAGGGCGCGCGTGCGGCGATTTATTAAGATAATTCCGGTAGTTCCGCAATTTTCAATCTCGCACTTGCGAACTACGACGCACGCGGGAATATAACTCCGTGCAGGAAATAGCCGAATCTTCGCGACTTCTACTCTCCTCGAAGACAGAACGCTTTTGAATCTTATGAAATAACCGGTTTCGCGGCACTCCACGAGAAGCAACGTGCGAAATGCGAGTTGCGTTATAATTTTTTGTAATAATAATGAAATAATAATTTGACCTTAAACCGGGTTAATTGGGTAAATTAATCTTAATGGGAGCGACGAAACATGGATGAAAAGGCAAATTTCTCTATATATTTTACTCCTAATTTTCTCATTTTTATTTATTTATTAAAGGTTTGTTATTAAAGGGGGCATAATTTTCAGAGTTTTTATTTTTTCGGAGGATAGCACGAGTCGTGGTCGATCGTGGTTGAGTTTTGATCTCACGAAATATCGATTTCGTGGTGCTTGACGAAGGGCGACGTGTAAAATGTGCGAGTTATGTCACCATTTTTCGTAACTTAATTTTTCTACTTCACATTTAATTCTATTTCTATTTTATTAATAGGACGCAACACAGTCCCTTTGGCATGCTACGATGCGATCGAACGCAATTAATAACCGGACGAGGTGCGAGTTCAAAGCAATATCAATATCAACATCGAACTTACAAGCGCATACGTAAATATATCATACGAGGCACGTCAGAAAAGTCCGCCGCTGCGGAATATCGACTAATCGACGTGCGCGTTTTGCCAAATGTTATTTCGACACACCTGTGTTATTACATTTCTCTCCATACACATTTCCCACTATTATTGCATACGTCACAATTATTATTACTGTCGTTATTATCGTGATTATCGTTATTATCGCTGATATTATTATACCCGTGTGGTTAACAGGCTGAAAAACGTCCCGAGCGACGCGCGGTGTAACGCAAACACGCGTTCTCATTTTTAATCGCCGGGAAGATCGACAACCAGCGGATCTCGCTATCGGTTCGTTACACGGCGGCAATTATGCGGGACAGTTGTTCCCCGTCAAGTTCCGAAACGAGTTCGCGTTTCACGCGACGAACGACGTCGTCGTCGTCCTCCTCCTCCTCCTCCTCGTCGTCGACGTTAATCCCCCTCGTGCTCGCATTCGCGCACGGATGTTAACGTTTCACACGAATATGCTAAAGCTCCCTCCGCGAGGTGTTCTTCGCGTCACTTGGTCCACTCAGTTGGCCGTTACTGCTACCGAATGAAAATCCGGCTTGGAAAGTTTCCCGTCGGCGCTCGGCGCGGGGGATGCTCTCTCTCTCTCTCTCTCTCTTTTTTCTTTCTCGCTCTCTCTCTCTCTCTCTCTCTCTCTCTCTCTCGTTCCCCTCGCTTTCTCTATCGCTCACAATCGGCTTTCTCTTCCCCGCTTCTCCTCGGTTGCGTTTGTCCGCACGGACGAACGGCGGCGCACACCGGTGTGACCGACCGGCGGGGGTGGGTCGTTTTTGCGCGGCGGCGATTTCTCCTGTTTGTCCTCGTTTGAAATAAGGATTCCGGATCGAAGGGTCGTCGCTACCTGTGTTCGGACTCGACTACGCCGGGGTCGAAATCTTTTTTCCTCCCTCCCTCTCGCTCGCTCGCTCGAGCTCGTCCGCTCGAGCTTCCTCCTTTTTTTTTTACCGACCCTTCCCGGTCGTCTCTTTGTTTGTTTTCTGTCCATTTCCCGATTCGCCCGAGCCGATGGGAGCACGTCAGGTGTCCCACCTATAATCCTCCGAGCTAAGCACGAATGGAACTCCACGGTAGTCCGTCCTTCCCGATAGCAACGGCCAATGTTTCCTCGAACCGCACTTGACCTGTCTCGCGTTTTTAGGGATTGTCGATTCCTGTTTATGCCAGAGATCGGGAGCAACGAGAGCCGCTTCGATCCCCTGCGCGTGCTGAAGATCGAGCTCTCACCTTGCGATTGTATCCTCCCCTCCCTCTCTCTCTCTCTCTCTGTCGTTCTCTCTCGTATCACGATTTGACGAATGAATACTCGTACAGCAGACTCCATTAATACTATCCCAATCCCTAGGCATAGTAACGTCCAAAATTTCCAATCAGAAGCATTATTTGTGCATCATAATTATTGATAATTTGATGAATCGGTAACGTTTCTTCAAAACAGCAATCATGATGTACAGATATTCGAAGATAACCCGCCTAATTAGAAATGTTACTATGCCTAGGGAATTGGACAGTATTAATAAAGCCCGTTGTTTATCAGGGATAAAGTGCTTGGTGTTTGTGACTACAATATCGTACAGTGAAATAACTACAGTTAGAAAAACCACTTTTAGGTAACATAGCATAGTAGAATACTGAAGTGTTAATAATGATAGCCTTATATGTATACATTGAGAGAAATATATTTTGTATTTATAACTATAATCATCACAGGGGAAAAATTATAGTCAGAAGGAGCATTTTTCTCGTAAGTGTTATTGCTATGTTTTTGTGGTTAAAATCATAAGAGGGGTGTAATTGAGGCAAAAAATAACTATAATTTCACTATACGCCGAGGAACAAATGTACTCGGTACTTATAACTACACTAATTATAGTCGGGAAATTCATTCTTGTAATAAGCAGTACCATAGTATTATTTATAACGTTTTTAAACGCGTGCCCTGTCAAAATTGTATTTGACAACTTGTGGCTATAATTTCACAGTGAAATACTTATAGTCGGAGAAGCATCATGTTGAACCCAGGTAACACAGTCAGCTTCACATACGTTTAAACGTATATAATACGACTATGAAACGTTACACACGTTTAAAGAACGTATATAAAACTGACGTGTGCTACCTGGTAGTGTCGACAGTGACCGAAATTTTCACGCACACCTGATATTTCGCTACCGCTACTATTCATCGATAAGAAAACACAATTAGCGCCGAAAATGCCTATGATTACATCGAGGCGACTCATTTTCTCCTCTCGATGCGCACATACACATTCTAGTCACCTCGTTTCCTGCTTCAGCTGCGCGTAGAAAAGGTCGACGAGGGCGCGAAGGCGCGCGCGCGCGGCGACGTCGTCGCCGGTGGCACGCTCGGAAAATTTCGGACCTCATCGCGAGATAATTGGCAGTCGCTTCATCGGCTCGTTATCGTGCGCGTTATCCGAGGCGCAATTCGAAAATCGTGTTAGCCCGGCGACGTATACGTCGATGGCCCAAGCGATTATTCGTCCATTATCATCGCTCGTACATGCTCTCTCGTCCCGGTTGTGTCCGAATTACAATACCAAATGATAGCCATCAGAAATGCACGACGGAACTTCGCAACAGCCCTCGCTCGTTCGCTCGCTTGCTTACGCGCGCGTGCGATGGGGATCTCGGATTTACGTACCGTGAGAGACACTGTGGATTGCTCTCTCTCTCTCTCTCTCTCTCTTCCTCTCTGTGTGTATATGCGTCTCTATCTGTCTTCCTCTCTCCTCCTGCGAGCTCTGTGTGCTCGCTAACACGAAACACGTTCGCGTTTCTGTTTTCGCAGGCGAACCCTCGCCACCATCACCGCCGCCACCACCGTCGCCACCGCCGCCAAGCACCGGGCGATTCGTCGGGAAGACAGGCACTGCGTGGCACTGCGAGAGAGGGCCGTTCCCCGTAAGGGGTCCTCCAAGAGAGACGATAGAGAGAGAGAGAGAGAGAGAACGCGTGTAGCGCGCCGTATGTAAAATATAATAATACTCGCAGTCGCGCGTTTTATGTCCGCGGCGGCGACATCGGGCTCCGCTCGTCCCGATGTCGGGGGACCACGCCATTCGGAAAACCATCACGCTACAGGGCTATATTTTACCTCACAAATGGATATGTCTGGCCGAACGTGAATTTCTTACCTGATATCAACTGCCGATATTCGCGGGAGAGAGGGAGAACGAGAGATGGGCGAAGGGGGATGTCGAAGGGGGCATCGATGAATAGGATAGCGAACGCGAGGTGCGTTCGTTCGATCCCGGATAGACGCGGACTTCCGGTTGGTCCGGATTTTTATCGCGTTTACCGTTTACGTTATCGCGCTCGGTGTACGCGCTCGCGGTTTCCTGCGCGGTCTTCCGGTCGCGGATTCGCGGGGTCGTCCTTTTTCGCGACTATCGCCCGGCGTGATCTCTCGCGTATAATTTCGATTTTGTTTCGCCGGCTGGTTATTATATATATGTATCGTGATACAACGAGATATGCGTGAGCGCACGCACGCACGCACGACTTGGGCGGCAATTGCCGGCGTGGCGAATAATTGTAAAATCGGGTTAAAAATTGAAATGCGCGCGATGCGATAAAGCGAATAAACACGCGAGTGAAATAACGCGTATGACAGAATAACAACTGATTAAAGATTTAAATATGAAAATACGGCCCGATTGACACGCCCGAGATACGTCGTTGCCCGCGTCGTTTGTGTGTTTCGATGTTATTGGAAAAAAGTGATACAAGAGAAACGTTACAAAGGATCGGAGGTCTGCAAGAGCCGAGCGCTGATTGCAGGTGCGCGAAGTTTATTATTAGTTACACAGAAGTAACTTCAACGCGCGACGAACGTGTCGAAGTCATTTCTGCGTAGCTAATCATTCCGATCCCACTTTGAAGCATCCCCGATGCGAGTCAAGAACGCATCAACAGAGGAAAAGCACCGAGTCCGACATGTCATTTTGTTTTCCGGCCCTAAAACGGCCCGGTGTAGAATTAAGATTGATGTGCACGAGTGCACAAAGCGGCGACATTTCTCCAAAATGTATTCTAGTTCTTTGGAAATGATTGCATGTTGTCTTGCAAATAATTACATTTTTGTTGGATGTTTCGAGAAAGCAGATCCCAAAACCGACATATTTATGATATCTACCAGAATATTGTCAAAAAATGAGGCATAAAAGCACTAAAATTATATTATTTTATATATTTATTATGTATCTCCTTGCGTGTAATCTTTAATTATATATATTTTTTATTACGTGGAAAGAGATCGCCTGACTTTTTCTTTCCGGCCATCTTAAACGAACAAATAAGAAAAACGTGGAAAAATCAGTCACCTGTAACTTCAACTACATTCTGTGAAATGACATTTCGCAGCAAAGTTCAGATACGTCGGTTGCAAGACCAGTAAATTCAGATATCAGTTTACAGAATAACCTAATATTTCTTGCATGATTTATTGACAGAAGATAAACATTTTTGGCACAAGAACCAAAGTAACCTTAAAGAATTCAAAACTCGCATTATAAAACAGAATTGTCCAATAAATTATTTACTGCTGATTTGTGATTGAGCACGTTCTATATCGAACCGTTTTTATTTAACTTTCAATTCCGCCATGTATACCGAAAGTGGTACACAATGTGGAGCTTGATAAATGTGTTATGATTATTTGGTTTATAGTTTTTTTGTGAATTGGACAGTTATTTATCATGATAGTAGAAGAAAATAAATAATTTATTTCAAAACTAGAAAATTGAAGAATAACAAACAGAGCATTGTAAAATAAAACAGGACACATTAGAGAAACTACAGTTTATTAAGGAACAAATAAAATATAGCTTATTAAGAAATAAATAAAATATAACGTTTTTGAACATTTTGCGTCTATAATCAAATGGTAGAGGAGACCGGGAATAGTTGGCACACTTTTTACATTTTATTTTTTTGTTTCTTTCTACGCAGCATTTTGCCTATCTTTAGTATAATTCGTAAGTACAGTCCTTTTTCCTAAGAGAAAAGAATATATACTAAAAGTTTAAAAATAAATTTATAGAAGAAATCAGTTTTTTCCTAAAGAATGTCAAACCTGTTAATTTGCCCCGTTAACGGGACACATTGGTTACCTCAAGAAAAATATTGTTTGATTCAATTAAATATTGATGTTATGGTTTACTATAAACACATGAAGTTAATTTAACCTTGTTTTCGTTATATTACATACCTCAAACAATATTCAAATGATAACATAGCACGTTTATGTCATTAATACTGCTATTGTACAATAACAAAATTCATCCAACTTAGACTAGCGCTGTTGATATACTATTTTTTTGTACATATTAAATATCAAGAAAAACGCATATAATGCATAATATAATATAATATAATGTATAAACGCATATAAGTCAGTTAAGTTCTTTCGGGTTATGAATTAAAAACGGTCTTAAATATAAGATTCGACTGTGGATATCGGCCTTAACAACAAAAATGTGGCGTGTAGATTCATTTCAACGCCTACCGAAAATGGTACACGCGTGGCACAGAACGTGTTAAAAATTTACGAAAAGATAGCTCGAGAGAAACTTCAGCACATCGAGGAATCAACCGATGCTAATAACCTAATCAAACGCGCTTGCGAAGAGAAACTGCCACTTCAGCTTCACCTACCGCACGCAGTGGATGAAGTTCACGTACTGTTGTCTGACACGGAGTTCTTTACAGCCGAGAGATATGGGTATGTCGACTTTCCATACCGTAATTTCAATTTTTGCGCTTCGCCAAATTACGCGATGTAAATCGCAACGGACGAAACGACGTGCGTGTTGGGCCCGGCAATGTGTGGGCGCCAGCCAAATTACGAGGGAGGCATTAAAAGCGAACGAAAAAAATTACCGCTCGGATATCACTCGGCAGGATGAGAGAGGGGACGGCGGCGGGGTGAGGGGACGGCAAATGGAGCCGTAATACCGGCGATTCATAAACGCGCCTTTCAAGATGTGTATACACCTTTAATAGCCGGCGAATTTTCCAGCGGCTTCAAAGCCGCCGAGCTGGCGGGCGGGCGGGAGGAAGCGTGCATTTTAATATGTCACGGCGTTAGTCGGCGAAATTGTTCCCGGCCACTTTGCCGGAATATTAAGGCCGGGGGTCTGTGTGCCACCGTGGCTTTCTGAGGCGTCCATCGTAACGGCGTGTTTATTGTAACGAGCGCCAGTCGGAAGAACGTCGTAAAGTTAAAGACCAAACGCGCCCGCGCGCGCGCCTGTGTGCATTACAGGAGGGAAACTACAATAGAATTCCAGACGAAGAGTCGCTCGCGCGCACGCGGCAATTCCGAACCGGTTTTGCAGCGGAGAGGAGGTAAAAGGAGCGAGGAGGTAGGGGAAGGCAAAATTTAAACAGGCGCCGCGCTAATTTAGGGCCTGTTATTAACGTTATTCGCAGTTAATTCCGCGGTGTTCTTTCGCGGGGGGGGGGAGGGGGCGGGGAGGGGAATGCGGTAGCGGATAACCCCGCCACCCCGAGCGGCGATACGTTTGCGCCACAGATGGAAATCGCTTCCGTGCGAGCGCGAATGGTGTCGCGACTGTTATCTGCGAGTATCCGTGAAATGCCGTTCGCGGTCTCGCGGCCGGGAATTAGCCCGTGCGAGCTGGAGAGGTCGAAACCGTGGCGTGACCCTTCGCACCGCGAAGATCGGAGTTCTGGGTTCGCACGAGTAGCGCGCGATTTTTCTCAAATCGTGAGGAAATCAAGAAGCCGAAGTTAGGAGGGTCACCATCTGCTCGACTTCTACCTCTGATCCTCGTCTCAAAAAGAGAAGGGGAGGTTGAAAATAAAATTGGAATGTTCGAGAATTGAAATTAAAAAGGAAAATTAATGTAACATTGAGAAATTAAAGTTAAGAAATTGAATTTAATAAAACGACGAATTAAGGTTAAAAGACAAAATGACTAGAATTACTATTTACTCGTCTTTTGTCTGATCCTTGTCTTAAAAAGAAAAGGAGAGGTTGAAAATAAAATTGACAGTATTAAAAATTGAAATTAGAAGGGAGCGATTAATGCGACGTTGGAAAGTTGAAATTAGAAAATGAATTTAATAAAAGTAAAATCTGAAGTTACAGACAGAATTAGTAAAATCAACGTTTACTCGGCCTCGTCTTAAAAAGGGAGGGTTTCAAAGTGAAATGAACGAGATTAAAAATTAATATCAAAAAGAAGAATTAATGTGATGTTGAAAAACGGAAATTAAAATATGAAACTAATGGAAATAAAAAAAAAAAATTTAAACCTAGGGATGGAATGATTAAAATCACTGTTGATTTTTTTCTACACGATTATTATTTTCTATATGACCTTCATCTCAGAGATAAAAGGAGAGGTGGAGAATCAAATTAACGAGATAAGAACTGGAATTAAAAGGGAGAATCACCGGAACAGATATGTTTAAATAAGAAAGATAAAATTAATCAAATGGGGGAAGGTGAAATTTTTAGATTAGAAACGCAGATTGGTGGAGTTCACAGATGACGTTTGAACCGAATTAAAAAGGGGGTGGGGGGGAGTGGTCGCCAGTGAGCCGGATAGAACTCGCGGCTGCACATCGAGCGGTGCTTTTTCCAGGACCGTTAATCCACCGGCGTGTATCACTCATAACACAGTTTGCATATTCCCACCGTCGGCGCGCGTGTGCGAGCGGCTCTCCCGCGTTATCCGCCGCCTCGCAATCTCACGCACCGTTTCCGGCCAGCGATCGGCGCTTCCAGCCGCGTCGCCGCAACGCTCGAGCGCGGAGAATACGAGCGCGAATTTACGCGCTACGTGTCGCGCGCGCCGTCGTAAATCGCGAACTTACGAAGCGGACGGCTCGCGCGCCGTCGGAGGGAACGTAAAGCTCCCGGCCGTTCGCGCGAGCTCGTCGTGGAAATACGCCGCAGAATTTTCGCCAAGGGAGCACCCGGCGAATCCGAATCGCGATTAAGATAAGGCGGCCCCCTCTTCCCCGTCCTGCCGGATAGAAGAGATAAAAATCGGCAAAGTCGCGGATGACGCGAGGAGGGGGGCAACTGCGGTCGTAAGAGACAACTCGAGTCGCGGGAAAGACGGAGAGACGGAAAAAGAGGACGACGTCGTCACTTTGACGACGCAGTGCGACGAGCCGTGAGCTTTTTTTCGGATAAATCCGCCGTGATTCGCTGGCCCCTAACTCGACGATTATGTTTAAGCACGCACGCCGTATTTCTCATCCCGGCGGCAACACCCTCCCACCTTCCTCTCGCCCTACGCGTGATAAGAAAAACAATCTTCGATGTAATAGCCCGGCGAAACGGCAAACATTTTTTACAACCTAATCTCCAGCTGGAAATTATGTAACCGGCGCATCCGGGGTGGATTCCTTCAATCTATATGACGGAATTCCATTATCCCGAGTATATAAGGGCCTCTCGAAGAGAGCAGGGAAGCGAGAGAGGGCGAGAGAGAAAGAGAGCAAGTAGTAGCGGAGAGTCGCGCCGAGCGGACCGTTGAATTTACGAATCGCGTAATTCTATTTGGTCAAACGCTCAAACATTCCCGTTTCGTATTTAACTAATTAGCTTAAAATATATATATTTGCGCGCACGTCGCCCGCCGGGTTAGCCGTTGCCTCCGGGAATATAGATATTTTTCCTCGCTCGCGCTGCGAGAGCGAGCGCGCGTACGTTTGTTAACAGATCCGACGTCTCGTTACGTTTCATTCGAGGGATCTTCGCGACGTAAATAGCGCACGGAGGCTCGTTTTGATGCTAAAATAGTCAGGATCGAAGAGCCGGCGCACCACGTACTCCCCCATCGTGCGTTTTAATCAGCGCCGTTGACACGCGGCTGATTCAGCCGAAAAATAACGGCGCATCGGAAGGTGCAAGGGCGGTAGGGGGCTTCATCGGGCCGATCACGAAAAAGCGCGATATAGGAGGACTGTGCATACTGATCTTCGCGTGCGAGGACGCGCGGAATCGCGCGGAATTTCGACGCGGATGTCCGATTCGCGACATTCGAGAACGCCGCGAAACGGCAGATTTACGCGCGCAGCGGATAATATTAGACGAAAGCACCGAAACTGACATAGCCGCGGTTAGTAATGGGACTGAGCGGTTTTTTGATACTACCGATATATTTGTGCCCGAATTGGCCTCTTTCGTATCAATCCGTTCTAACGTATATTCAACTATTTGAGATGTAGTGAAATAAGATACTATATTATATTAATATATATCAGTTATTAATATATATTAAGTTTAACAGCTGTTTAATTATCATTCACAACTTATCAGAAATGGAATTAATACGAGAATAATTATAGTTACGATTAATAACGATGAAGAACGATTAGTAAGTATGAAGTCATATTTATTGCGATGGACCTTTCCGGCGCATTTTTATATTAATTATTATTATAAAGTTTTTATCAAGGTTAGAAGATCATCGTACGATTGACATCCAGATTGTATTGTAAAGCGTATAAGAGTAAACTGTTCGTCTTGTTGATGTCCCTACATTATCAACCATATACAGCCAAAGTTGGAGGCACACGTTGAAATAAAAACCCCACGTAATTACGAGGGACATTTCGAAGTACTACGCGATAGTGCTTCCATATTTGGAGTTACTCCGCGATAATATCCCCGAACTCGAAGTACGCACCTCAAAATATCTCTCGTAATTACGAAGGGTTCTTATTTCAACCTCTAACCTCTATTTGTATCTCCAACCTTGGCGATACATGTTAACAGTGTACGGCTATTTAATTATCGTATTGAATCGATACTACATGAAATGTCAACAAATTTATCTTACTAATACCAATAACAATTTATTTCGATATTAATTTGACAACATAATATGTTTGAAAACTGATACATATTGATATTAATGAATACGTCATTCAATCGGTTCCCATCACTAGGTATGGTAAACAAACAAACAAGAAACATACCCATGTTTCTCTGATTTTCCTATGTTTTTCTTGTTTGTTTGTTTAAGATGGTTGAAGAGAAGAAATCGGAAGATCCTTTTCTATAAAACAAAAGAACGATGTATATCGTAAAATTTTTTGTTAAAGTTTTATAAAGTACATTCTGATTAGCATCCATGCGTATACATTTTTATTTTACCCCTTCGACGGTGCTTCAGAGCCTAAAAGCAAAATGGTATATTGGTTTTGGCGCTTTTTCTGTATGAACACACGAGAAAAAGAGGAAACAGGAGAAAGAGATATGGAGGAAATCAGAAGGAGGACGAGCGAGAATGAAATATAGATAAGAATTATCCTCAGGTGGTTGCTCCCGCAAAAGACTTAACGTGTACGGTGGCCCGCGGGACTGACGTGTCTCTTATGAGTCGATATTGGAAAATACGACGGGAAAATCAATTGCCGCTGAGAAAAAGTAAGAGAGAGAATGAGAGAGGGGGAGAGGGAGGAGGAAAAGTGAGCGAAAGAGAAGAGAGAACGAAAGAGAGAAAGATATTTTCTCGACCGCGCATTGTAAGATTAAAATATCCGCGTCCCGGTTATTTTAGATCCTATAAAGATATCACGAGAGAGATAGAGTCGTTCGCGAGAACGCCTTTCAATGCGCTCTGAATAAGTGAAACTTGTCGGCGTATCAATCGGCAACGGCCGGTTTGTTCAGCAAGCACGACGACAAGGACGACGTCGACTGCGAGGGCTCTCCCCGATCGTAGCGAAACATTCGATCGGAAAGTTCTCACCTCGTTAAGCCGCCGTTGGCGCGATTTATCCGCTCGCCTGAACCCGGCGCGCAGAGTCGCGAGACGAACCCGCGGCGCGTATAACGCGCCTCATCTATGCATCGCGCGAGAAGGCGCCACGGAATATGAATATTCCGCACGAAGTGAGAAAGCGGGGGTGTTCGCCTCGCAGGAGCGGGTTCGCACGGCTCGATTGTTGGCGGGGAATGAGAACGGGATAGGATGGGACTTAACGTGCACGACGGGTCGTAGGATTGACGTGTTCCTTATAAACCAGAAGGGCGAGGCGAAGATAGGAGGAGAGGAGGGAGAGAAGGAAGGAGAGCAGGAGAAACAGCGAAGAAGAGATAGATAGATAGATAGAGAGGGGAGGGGGGGAGATGGAAGGGAGCGAAGGTGGGTGCTGAAACAGGGCGCTGGAAAGGATGACGAGTAGAGAAGGTAGACGGGATAAGGTAGGAAGGCACGTCGCGGCGCCTGCACGCCCGTGGAAGCCCGATTGTTCTCCGCAACCGACTGTGTCTCATTACTTCGAATTGGCTAGCCGTAGACAATGCCAGCGGGTAATACGATTATCCGGAAGATGGTTTTCAGCAGCCACCCCTTCGTTTCCAGTATCCCCCCTCCCCTCTCCAGCTCGACCGCCGCAGCCTCCTCCGTCTCCGTGCTTTTACATTCTCTTACGTTCCCCCACCCCTCGTTCGACGGCGTATAAACCCTTTTTCCGGGACATGTTGAGGAAATCGGGACCGTGAGGGAGAGAGAAAGGGAGCGTACGGGAAAAGGGAGGAAGTGACACTGACTGAAGAGACAATGAGGCGACATCCCCGCGCTTCTTATCTCAGCGAGGAGATAAGAATCGAAGATTAGCGCGGCGATGCGATCGCCGGCTCCCGGTTTGTGACGATGATTATCGAATGGAGGGTGCGTGCCGTTTTTCTCCCACGATGAGAGAGAGAGAGGGACGATTGCTGTCTAATGCATTCCGCCGAATTCTCGCCGTGACGTTTGCATCCTCGCCGACGATGACGACGTGTCCGACCGAACGTTTTACCGCACTCTGACTTACATCGGCGGTGCCGTGGCGAGCTCCGACTTCGTTTCCAGTGTGTCGGATATTCAAGGGGTGATTCGGTACGACGATCGAACTTACATCCTGCACCCCGGCTCGGGTTCTCGGCTGGTAGAGGCCCGAAGTCGTATCCCGGGTCGTTGGATAAATATCAGAGGTTTCCATAAGTAATGTCGCTTTTTTACTCTTATACAAAATTTTATACAACGTTTAGTTCCTTCGAGATTTCAATAAGCACACTAAATATGAAGAAATGCAGTTAGTATATGAGCTATGTAATAATAAATCACGTCCACGAACAAGGTGGCAATATTTATTCAGTCTGAAAAAAAACGACATTACTTACAGGTACCCCTAATATTTGTTTGTTATGGAAAATTCTCTTTCCCTTTCTTTCCCTTTCTTGTCATCCTTTTAGTTTCTTTCTCATTTATAATTATTTAATTAGTATAAATTATATTTATATTTTTATATCACGACTTATGGGTGTCTTTGACTTTTTCCAAAATATCGACACATGTGAATATTTAAATACGTTCAATTTTTCTTCTTTAATTCGAGCATTGTCCACGAAATATCACGAATATCACTGTAAATAAACATTCGTTACAAACTTCCGCAAGAGAAAGAGCAATTTCGTCACATAACTCACAAATGTCATATTTATGTCACTTTGGGATTAAGTCAATTTTTCCCGATCTTAATGAATTCATTTCAGAAGAGGTTAAAAGATATCCCCATAAAATGAATGCTTTTCTTCCGTTTTCTCTTTTTCTCCCTCTTCTTTGTGTTACTTTCCGTTCTCTCTTTTTCTCCCTCTACTTTATCTTATTTTCTTCATAATTTTTTCATTAATCCTAACTATTTTTGCACTATGACTTAACCCAAACAACATGTATGTCTAAAGACATTTCAAAAACATCCTTTAGATGTCTTATTGTTTAAAAGACATCTTTACTACGTCTTAGGACGTCTTAATATTATCCGGGAAGGTAGGTGGTCCGTAAATTCATTTTCTTAGAAATCTTTTCAAAATTTTGCAGTATATTAAACAAAACACCATCAACACACGTAAAATTAAAAAAAGACTGACTATATCAAAGTTGAGATAATTATAAATTCAAAGTTAACACCATTCATATATATTATGAATACAAAAACAGCTTTCGGTATTACGTTTTTAATTCTACAACCAAACTACTCTTATGGTTTTAATGAAAAACGATAAAGGGGACTTGTAGAAATATTATGAAAAATTATAAAATTGTTGATTATTTAGTTTTCTAGAAATTGATGCATGAAGTACATAATTTTTAATAACAGTTAAAGTGTATGACGACTAATCTGTAAAGATTTTACAATATTATACGCGTTATATTTCCCTTTGTGCTTTTTGATTAGATATCTTTTTAAAGATAAAATAGTTAAATAATTTTAAAGACGTATAATCGATACGTAAAAACGCGAAAAATACCAAAAATACGGGGAAATCCGGCGTCACAATTATTTTTCTAGAAAGGTACATTCGTGTGCGTTTATCAAGATACATGTAATATATTACAAACATATACTTAACACCTTTGCTGCCAATCCCGCGCCAGCACGGGGTGCGGGTGATGTATCAGTAGCCAGTCACGCGTTCGGCGAGGCACTAACCATCAACACATCCCCACGTGACCGGCAGCCAATGTGTCAAGTAAATATTACTTGAATGTGTGTAGCACCTTTTCGGCCCGGCAGTCAACGTGTTAATATGGGCAATTTCAACCAAAAGTATATGTCGCAGGGAGATGATAAAAATGGAGATTTGATCAAATCATGGGTGGGGTGATTAGAGATTTGATCAAATCTTCATTTCCATCATTTCCCTGCGACATATACATCAAAGCGCGAAAAACAATTATTTCTTTGAGTTTTTAAACATTATTTAAAATTAATTCATATTTTCTCGTTTTAATGGCAAAGCTGCATATCATAAATCATGTTAACAAACATTCCGCACACATATTTATCGAGCTTTTTCGTGTTACACTAACCATTACCTTTCTAACAATATTATCTCAAACCAACTACCTTAAATGTCCTTAGAGGATATGCCCTAAGATTGAAATGAACTCTTTTTTGTCTCTCTCTGTCCCTTTTTCGTCGGAGTAAATCGCGTTTGCTATATCTTCGACTCGGTTACATTCCCACTTTCTAGTCGTTCGACGTCGCTGGCGATGACGCCGCGTCTCCAGCCACGACTTTCCGCGGGCGTGATCGTTGTTTATCCTGAAGCAGGTTCTCCTCCACCATGGGTATTTTCATCGGAACGACGCACCGACGCAGTATCTTTTGAAATGCATGAAACGCGAGTTACCTTAAAACAATGAACACATTTGTCCCCACCCTCTTCCTCTTTCGCGTATGGCGCGCAGAGAGTGGGGAAGGGGAGGGTAAAAAGATGTTTAATATTTCAGGGGATCTCAAAGACGAACTCGGTCAAATCTCCTTCGCTTTAAAGCGCACGATTTCATTTCTCTCTCTCGCCCTCTGCCTCTTTTTCCTTCTTCTCTTTCCTTTTTTCTTTCTTCTTTATTTGCAAGCATACCACTGTAACTCGGCTTTCATCGTGTCGCTCATTTGAATTCCCTTTTCTGAGTTGCTTCGTCGAGAGAAAAAGCTGCCGAGCGTGTCGGACAAAGACCGGACGCGAAAGATGCGGAAGGCGGAAAGAGGACGTTCGGACGGACGTACGGGCGGACGGAAGATTGGTTGAAAAGACAATGAGCTACTAGAAGCGTGACGTTTTCTTTCACGCGCGCGACGGCTGGACAGGGGGATGGAAAAGTCGAGGGTTAACCTGCGACGCGACTTCGAGACGCGCGAGTTCGTCGATGTTTCCGTCTCTCTTCAATAGAGTGAAGAGAGATCGGACGCTTCTCCTCCGCGCGACATACGAATAGAACGAACATTATAATTTGTATCTCATAAGTAGAGTCCCTAGAAATAAGAAGTCTCGCCAATGTTGTCTAATTTGATTGGCTTGATGCGAAAATGGTGAAACTAACCAGTGATAATTGAATAAGTGGTATAATAGAAAAGCAGAAATGTAAAAATGAAATTAATAGAGATAAAATATGTGTAATAAATAAATAATAATAAGTAAAGATGAAGTAAATATGGTAAATAATTTTGTTATGTCCTGACGGAGATGCGCAAGTTACCTACTCGCAGAAGCGAGACTCGATCGTGCGAGGACTCGATCGTGCAAGGAGGTAGAAGAGGAAATGTGCGGGGATTTAGAATTCAGAAAAGTGAGAAATAAAAGGAGAGAACGAATACGAGAACAAGGGAAATGAGAGAGGTGATGTTCGCAGGACGTAATAATTTTAACAGCGTAATTCTCATTAAATAATTATAGATATTATAATAATCGTTAAAATATTTACCAACATTCAATATATATTCATAAAATATTACGTAAACATAAACATACTCACTTATGACAATAAAATGGAATGTGAATGTGAACTATCCTTAATTAATTAATTGAGTGTATAGTCATCGTTTTGCTGAAAACGGGTTTGCCCAATCGCCCTGGCTGACTTTTTCTTAGCTTAACTTTCACGAAACGAATTTTAATTTTATCGCACAAATCGTGCAAATTTTGCATTTGATATTACATTTAATATTCTTTACTTTTTTCGTGAAAAAATTAAATTAATACTGCGATTTATTTGCTTAATGCGTGGCGAATATGTTTGAATAATAAATAACAAAAAAAAATTGAACGTTTCAGCCGTTCCCTAGAATGGTTGGGAGATCTCTCTCGAAACCATTGCACTATCGTACACATATATGCGCGTGCACGCGTTATACAGTAGCTGGTGCGCCATTTTGTATCAAATTAGAACATTGGCGAGACTCGAACATTTTCCTCTGCGTGTTCCGCGGAAGAGCGGACGGACGGAACGGAGACGAGCAAGTGGATTTCCATAGTTGAATAATTTTCGAGGCTCTGAGCCGCTCGTTAAATCCGCATTGGGGCTTTCGATATAGCGTTATGGATTCCCTTTCCGCGGGCCGCGACTCGCCGGACGTGAAGAATGTTGATTTAGAGGTGAAGGGCGGGTGTAGTCGCGAGCAAAAATGCCGGACGACTAAAGAGGCAATGAGTCGAGCGGCCGAGCGGGTTTTACTTTATTTTCCAGACGGATAAGACCGCCGGAGATATATATTAACCGGGACGACGCGACTTAGTAGACCCGGACAAGGCGGCGTTTCCACCTCTCTCTCGGCTGTGGGTTTTCATTCTCGGGGAAAACTGCTCTGCATTTCAAATCCGGGAAAAGCCGGGACTGCTTCTTGTCGCAGATGGTCGATCCAGTTGAACGAAAAGGCGGGAGAAAAGAGGATGAGCGGGCCCCTCGGACAAACGGAAGCCGAGGGAACGCTCTTACATTGACTCGGCTATATCGCAACGGTATATTTCTCGTTGCTCTCTTTCTCTCCGGCCCGGCCTCTCGATCGTTGTTATGCGATTGCGAATTCCATCGTAAATGTGTGCATAACGCGCTCCACGTTTCACGTGTTCCCCCGCGGGAACGTACACGCCGAGCTTCAAAACCGTTTGAACACTTCTTTCTTGATGCAGCTCGCAACCGATGGTCCGATGAGAAGATTGAGATTCGTTTGAGATGCGTTTTCGAAAAATAAGTTCTTTCATTGGAGCATCGTTCCGAGCTGCATGAGAAAGGCAGCGTTCAAGCCGTCTTGATACCCAGCGTTCGAATGGTCGTTTTTATTTCCCCCTCGTGCGAAATGAAATTTGCAATTTTTGCGAAAACCTTCGGCGAGGTGTCGAAGTAGCACCGGTTATTGGTGCATTTTTCTCTTGTGGAGTTACTCGCATATTGTTTGCAATTGAAGTGTTTCATATGTATTTCATTGGCTTAACCCTCAGCGCTATATATATGTTAACTTTAAGATGAATTGTATTCAGTTAAAAACAAAGAGTGATTATTTCCTTCTATTCTTTAGATAATCTCCGAGGAAGAACAAAGATTACAAATTTTCGGTAACATAATAAGTCGAGTCATTTGATTGCTTATTAATATAGTTTGCAATTGTATTACGGAAACAAAAAGATGCAGGTGTGCGCGCTGTGCGTTAGAGCTACTTACCCCGGAATATATAACTCGCCCGGGAGATAAGAGCGGGCCGAGATATAAAATTCAATTATGATACTCGACACGACGCGACTCTTTCAGCTCCTTCCGCGCGGTCGATCCCATTTCGCCGGTGACACGGGGGATTGACAAAAAGCGACGGTTACGCGCGAAAAATAGAACGGGAGAATTAACCGCCGACAACACGATTCCAGATTTAGCTGGGAATGCTTGGAACTCGTCTGCATTTCAAATTGAAAGGCCGGGGCGGAAGAATCGCCTAGTGGAAAATGGGAAAAAGGTCGGACGAGGGCGCGATATCGAGGGCTAAATGGGGTGCCGGGAGGGGGAAAAGAGCGACTGTGTCGGCGCCGCCGAGGAAGAATCGAAATTTTACTTCGGCGCGTCAAAGTCATCGCCGAGGAATAGCGCATTTGATCTATCGCCGGTGTCGTGGCTGCGCGCTACCCGGGAGAAATTGGACTTTAATCGAAATCGAAAGAAAAAGCGGCGAGGAAGATGAAAGTCGTAATATCCCCGCCTTAAAGCCTTGCACGCGCAATTAGAAAATGATTCACCGCTCGAAAGTGTTGAGATATTTGCAATTATAAAGTTGATATTCCTAACATATATTTCCCGTGCCGTGCAGGGAGGTTAGCGCGCGTCTTATTTTCAATTTTAACTTCCAAAGTACATTTAGAGGATTTTAATGAAAAATTACCGTGATACTAAAGAGCGATACACGAAGATTGTGCAAAAAGGAAATCAGAATTACCGAGTTTTTAAAGTACAGCCGTAAAAGTTCATAATTTATAGTGATACTCCAAGTACGAAAACGAAAGAAACACGATATTCCAACGCAAATTGGTTGGAGGGAGGGACTGACCTCGACAGACGTGCATCGGAATAAGTGAGTTTTGTATGTGTAGGTGCATACTAAAGACGATCTCCATCGAAAGTTTGCACTGCTGAACGAAAGAAAATTAAGTCTTCGCGTTTTTTTCAAATATCACTGAACCTTTCTTCGCGTCTCTTTTATTAACAAGATGTTAAAACGCGTATTGTGAACACATATTTGTGCATTTTAAATAAACCTCAATTTAATCTTTTGTTCGCACATTTATTTATTTTTTTTTGCTTAATTTGAATAATTTGATGGATTGAAAAAAAAACATTTGCCAGAATTATTCAATTTTAAATAGATGATTCAAAAAGATATAAAATAGATATATAGTGTATTAATATTACAAAAGAAGAAATAAAGAATTTTGCGTGCTTTAAGAAAAAAATTTTAGGTTTATATGTACAGGATTCAACAACTATGGGTTAATTTTTCACTTGGGTCAATTTGACCCAGTGAAGTAACTAAAATGAAGATGAAAATTTTTTTAACTACTTTTAAACTTCATCCGTTCCCAGAGGGAGGCTTTAAAGAAAGAATAACGTGATGCGTTAATACGATGCATTTAAAAATATACGTTGTTACGTATTCCACCCGAATTATTCGACCTTTTCTCTCTATCGTCTAGCTAAACTTTTCGACTACAGTATTGTCACAAGACAACCGCGCTTTGAGGATAAAATTCTCGTAATTTCCGCCGCCGAATATAAACGCGTTGCGTGAGATTCGGTATTGACGTGTAATAGTTTTCTTTAAGCGAGATAAATAGACAGAGAAAGAGAGCGAAAGAAAGAGAGAGAGAGAGAGAGAGAGTGAGAAAGGGAGAGAGAGTGAGATCACTTCGCAGTCTTGGTTTACGCCTTGGCGATATTCATTGCGATTGATTTTCCCGCGAGCTGGACAAATTGTCGTTGAGTGCTATATGTCTATGTGGATAGAACATGTAAGTAATGCGAACGATGCCGAAATCATTACCAAGTCAAATATTGAACTTGGCTAATTTGTTATCGGCTAGAAAGTAGAACGACGTGTAGAAATCTCCCTTGCCGGCGAATTTGCCCTAGTTACCGAAGTTATAACGTTGTTAAACGCGCCTCCTCCCCTTCCACCCTTCCCNCCCCCCCCGGTCGGTCGACTTATGAGAGTCGGTTCGCGCCGAAGAAAATGTATAGATCATTCCCGAACGGATTCTCGTGCATGAAAATAGGCGTTCGGAATAATAAAGGGCTTTTTTCCCCCGTCGCCCGGCGGAAGCGCTTGGGAGCCAAAGTTTAAGCGATCACGCTTGAGGCATTGCAGTCGAATATTAAATCGGATCGCGCGGGAGACGATCTAAAGTGGTTCACGGGGAAATTTGTAAATCGTCGCCGGCGAGCCTCGCGCCTTCCCGGCCCGTGTTTACCACATTTGTTTTCCGTATAGGAAAAGCATCGAAACCGATATAGGTATTGTAAACGGACATATCCACTTTCCTCGGTCGTAAAGTACTGAACTCGACAGAATATGAACTTCGTCTACTGTGTGCAGCAGTTGGAACTGAAGTGGCAGTTTTTGTTTAGAAGCACGCTCGATTGTGTTATCAGCGTTGTTTGATTTTTCGTTTCGCGCTAAAGTTCATCTGATAATTTATGGCACGTCGATTTTATGATCTAGTTTCTAAAAGTGGCGATGTTCGAACATTAAAAAAATGAGTTATATTTATTAGGAAATATATAGTCATTTTTATAAAACCATCATATATTTTGGCACAGTTTCTGGTTTGCATTCATGTACGTAAATTTTAATTTCATACCTTCAACAGAACTTTACGGCCCGAGAATAGAACGGTACGTCGATTTTGCTACTTCTTTTCTAATTACATCACACGAATCACACTTCGTTGAAACGTTCCAACGACTTTGCGATCGCTCGAGTCGCGCGATCGGGAAATTTCCTCCGCTTTTTAAATCTCCCCGGACACTATTCCGCGGGGGGAAAAATTAAAGAAAATACCGAATCGATCCGAGTCGGTTTCGCGCCGCGCGTTGTTAGCGTCCGTTGAAGAGTTATCTCCCGTAATATCGAGTAAATCGCGACGTTAGTTTTACAACGTAATTTCAGACGTCGGTGTTGCCCCCAGTTTATTTTCTCGTCCGCGCGCGTTCGCTCGCTCGCTCGCTTATTCGCTAGCTGGCTTGCCGGCACGCTAACGTGGGCATCTTCCGAGTAATAAAACGCGCGTGTACGTCAGCTCCGCCATGCAACACACACACACACACACACACACATGCATACACTTACACTCTTACACTTCGGTAACGACGTGGAACAGAACGAGATGATTTGCTCGCAGACAATGGCGGCCTTTGTGCATCTTTAGCAGTCATTCAGAGCACACCGGGACACCTTCTGGAGAATCTCGACTGTGACGACGACGGCGACGAGGACGACAGTCGCCGAACCGACTCACCTTCGCAAGAAGGACAGAAGGGTCAAGGCGCGCGGAAGTCCTCGAGATCGTCTCGAGATGGCGGCCAAGCACGCCCGGCCCGCTCCGACACTTATCGTTGTGTAACTGTTTGCCCAACCACGAAGACAGACCATTTACCATAACGAGGGAAACGCCAGCAGAACCTGGTACCGGTGCGAGAG
The DNA here is from genome assembly GCF_001313825.1 of Dinoponera quadriceps. Classification (NCBI taxonomy): domain Eukaryota; kingdom Metazoa; phylum Arthropoda; class Insecta; order Hymenoptera; family Formicidae; genus Dinoponera; species Dinoponera quadriceps. The sequence continues at coordinate 847,121 of NW_014557714.1, read as the reverse complement.
CTCGCAACAATGGTCGTCCTTCTCCTCCTTCCCCTCCCGCGTTTCTCCCTGCAGGCGAGCCGAGACCCTTCGCCGCTACGCCCAGCCCTTTCCTTCATATCTGTTTACAACCCTCTCCCGCTTTTCGCCGTTTCCTTCGTTTTCTAGGATCCGGTTGCCATTAACTCTCCGCCCGGCCGGGGGAAAAAAGAGAAACCCCCCCCGCCCCTTGGATAACGTTAGAGCTCGGTGAGCGCCGATGAATCGTCGTCCACGACTGGCCGAGACTCGTCGTCGTCGCGTCTCCTCGAGCGTGAATAGCGGGGAGCAGTCTATTCCTTTTTTTTGTTGAGCTACAGAGGATAGCTCTACGATAGGACACGATCGTTCGAACAAATCCGAGAAGGAGGGGGAGGAGGAGACGCATCCTTAAATCCCGAGCGGCGGTCGCGTTCGCGCCGACGGCGTTCTACGCGCTAAGCGCGACCTCCGCTCGTTTCCTCCGCTTCTACGACCTTTCGTCCATTAAGTCGTCTCTCGAGGAAGTCGTTACCGCGAGGAAGGTGTAAGAGTAATGGCACCGACCTTTTGTAAAATATGACGCAGTCGTACGTGTGACGGTGACGCGGCGAGCGAGCAGGCGAGCTTGCATTCGCCGTGCTCGCCGCGATCCAAGGCCCTCCCCTGCGCGCCCGCGTTGTTCCATTAAGATGGTTAATAATATAGAGAAGTTTAGTCGTATAATAGAGAGAGAGAGAGGGGCGGGGGGAGGGAGGGAAGGAGACGAGTAATTTGAGACACAAGTAAGATTTAAAAATGCACATTGTACAAATGATGAGCTTTAAAATTTAGAAGGAAAGCCGTTTTTTATCATTTTTCTGCGGATTTCTGCGGTTTTCGTCCCAAAAGTACAAACATTCGGTTAGAAAATTGATATGTGTTTGATTAAAACTTGTTATATTTATTTTTTCCGTAAAGGTGATAAGAAATAAAAAAAAAATCCGCGAGGGAATTGGGAAGAAACGGATTTTTCGAATCTTTAAAATTATAGTACAATTATGTTCATAGTACAAATATTGTTCGTAAAATATTATTATTATTATTATTATTATTATTATTATTATTAAGTGAGGTTATGTTTGAAAAAATCATAATGAATTAATCTTCCTTCATTTATTAATGCAAGTTTTTGAACTATATTACACATGCATGTCTGTTCAAATGGGTGTCTCTTTTTAATGTACATGGGAAAAAGAATCGCCATAGCTAAAAACTTTTTATATAATACAACTAAAATTTAGTTACCAGATCTAGTTTTTAGTTGTGGGAACTAATTCTTACGACTGTAATTGTGCACAGAAAAAACAATTAGCTAGTTTTTAACTGCAGGAGCTAATTATTTTTTTCCACGTAGTTACATTAGGGTATCATATATTTTTCGTTTTTATACTTCAGGTATAACTAGAAATTACGAACACGACTATACTTTCAAAATTAAACTTAATACATTATTTTTACGATAAGACTCTTTCCTTTAACCACAGCAGAACAATGAAGATCATAGATAATCACACAGATAGAATTCGTGATACAATGCACGTAGAAACGAACGTCTTTATGGCATGCTACTGTGATATTTTTGAAGCACGCTTCGTTGTCTTCAAAACGTATAAGAGCTCTTATACCGTTTTATACCTAACCCACTTCTTTATTATGAACTCTGAGAAAATATTACAACATCTAATAGTCTTAGTCCGAATAATTTACTCACTTCTGAAATGTGAGATTAAAAAATGAGATAATGTAATTTTCACTGAGTTCGAAATTGTTTACTACATGAATACATTAATTTTCTACATATACGAATGAAGTTTTAGGTACCTGAATATAACTGTCCTAATGTTGCTAATTTATAAAAATATCGAGACCTTCCATATGTCAGACCGTTCCTTAACTCCAATTCAGATATTTTTTGAGTTATTAAAGTGATTATGAGTTATTGGCGAAATCAAATAAACTGCATTATTAAATATTGCTATTATTATATAATGATTATTTCAGTTATATCTCAGAACGCGAGTATTTCGCTAAAAAGCGGTCCCTCAATTTTTTCGTCGTACGATAAATTGCAAAAATGGCTCGCGAATACGAGGAGCGTTCGAGCAGCCGACGAGTGGAGGAAAGTCGTTTAAGGTTCCCCGTCGAATGCGAAATTCTCACATAAACTCGCGTGTTGCGTGCGGAGAAAGCGCGACGTTATTTTAGGCACGTGCATCATCCTAGATCGTATTACGGCGAAGCGGAGATGGAGACACGGGCTCCTTCATTGCGGGCTTCGCGGAAACATCAATAATCTCGGTGAACTTCTTAAGCGGTTTGAACGATCTTCCGGAAACCACGGCGTTACGTGTGTGTATATATATGTATGTATGTATGTATGTACGCCGATAATCGACTGACGAAGAAAGAATCCCGTTGGGGAGTTCCCCGCTGTGAAAAAGACTCGCGCTCCTCGCGCTCGAACACCTCCACACGAATCAACGATCCGCTTCGATTCAAATAATTGGAGCGCGTTCCGGCCCAGATCACGCTAATACACTCGCAGAAAGCATCAGCGCGATTCAAACTTCCCCGTTGTCTTCCGTCGCGCATTTTCACTAACCGATCCGCTTTCGCTCGAGTATTCTCGCCCCAACAAAGATTTCGATCTGATTCTCTGGACTCTTTGAAACGAAATTTCATGTAAAACAAGCGAAAATTCATCCGAAGCGATAGCGCATCGTTGATAACTCGTACTGCACAGAAAACATAGTTTTTTAAATCAACGATAAATATTCTCCATACATGAGGGAGAATAATAATTCTAGAAGATTTTTAATCTTAAATTGAGTGCAAGAAATATTTGCATCGATATAAAAATTAATAAGAAAGATGAGAAAGAATACTTTTGTATTTGTGATTTTGCGTATGTATGTCTGCCTGAGCTTTGTTTCAAATTAATATTTATTATTTAGGTAGCGAAATAAACGTACAGGAGCGTAATTTTACTTCATAAATATTAAATTTGTAAGTAGCTTCCTTGATGCGCTACTGACAATGCGGCACTCTGCGGTACAACCATTTTAATCCATTTAATCCGGACAAATGCTTCAAACAATTATAGAGAATTTTCTTCGCTTTCTAATAGCCCCGCAACTGACCTTTTAGACGCAATTATAATTTGTCTTTTATATTCTCTGAATTTTTTAAAATGCAATCTCACTAAATAATTCGAAAATTCATTCGAACTGATAGTGAAAATAATACCACTTGAAATTACAGGAGTTTGATCCTGAATTAGAGTAGATTCTTAATTCACATATGAACGAATATTCTAATCGATTAGAGTGATTTTGTTTATCGGTCATCTATTGATCTTGCAACCGATCTTCCAGACACAATTAACTACACGGAAAAAATGCTGTTCAGTAGAATTTCCAACAGCATGCGTGATTGGAGTGGGTCTTTTTGATCCAATGACGATATTATTAAAACTATTGAACTGAACATTGAACTAATACTTTAATTATTGAAACAATACATAACATAATAGTAGTTTTAATGATATTGGCTACTGAATCAAGAAAATTTACTCTGAACGCGCTGCTGTCGGAAATTTGATTCAACCGAATATTTTTCTGCGCACGTTTTATACTTTCCAATTTCTCGGAGTAAAATTTCATTCAAAACGAATCAAAACTCACTCGAGGCGATTAAATGAAAGTAACGCGGAATCACAAGACCGAAAGTCCAGCTCTACTAGGACTTTTCTTCTTTCTTTCGTACGTATCCTTAATCCATGCGAGCGAATGTTTCAATAAATTAGAATAAATTTGCTCCTGTGACCGCCGGGTTCATCAGATCTCTTCAATCCCCAATGAAAATATTCACTCGACGTAGATTGGAGGATTCATTCTGTACATCCTGAAGAGTCACTCGCATTCAAATTACTCGACCGATCGCTCTGCCTTCCCGGTGGAATTCCGCCGGAAGAAATCTCGCGAGTGCGAGATTAATTGAGCAACCGAGATGCAACTTCCCGTGGGCCTTGATTATCCGCGGGAGATCGACGCGGGAGCGATGAAATCGCGAGACGCGCGATAAGACGTGAAAATGTATCGCACGGAGCTGCAGACCGGCGTCGTTCGCGCAACCCCCGCCTGCATGTAGACTCCGCGGAAGAATATTCCGAACACTCGAGTCGCACGCGAGGAAGCGACGGACGAGAGCGGGCAATCGATAGACGCCGTTTTCGGACCAATTTGTCGAGCTATGAGCCGGCTCTCGGTGTGTACGGCTGTAATGAGGGGTTGTTTTCCGAAGGCGGCGCGCCTTTTAGCGCAAAATCGCTTCTCCACCCCGACGCCCGACGCGCCGGTAAGAATGAGACCGGCGGAATCTTGGCACGGGACGAGATCGGGGGAGGGGGGCGCGCGAGGGGCCCTCCGCGGGATGCAATTTATCCTGTCGCATTGGATTCAAAATAATTGATCCCCCGGGCGGATGGAGAATAGCGAGTCATTACCGCGGAGTGATAGCACCCCCATCGCCATCGCCGTGAGAAAATAAAAACTCGGAAATCACCTGCTCCCGATGAAAAATTTGACGGCCGGCCGGGAAGGCGAAGAAGATCGAGAAAGAGTGAGGGAGAAAGGAGGGGGGGGGGAAGGTAAGAGGTAAGGATGGTAACTTCGACACGGGCTCTCCCCAGTTGCAACGCTCCGGTATTCCTCCCGGAAACGCGACGTTTGACTTCCCGTGCGCAGCTGGCTGCACGAGCGTTTTCTCCGCTTTGCGATTGTCTGTCGCAGCGAAAATTGCGCGAGTATTGTTCTACCATGTTGGCTCCTTTCGGCTCGAAGAATATATCGGCGTTCGGTATATTCCTGCTGGTCGATATTCCCCCGTAATTAATGTTCGTCGGAATACTCCCGAAATATTAAGTTACTCGGGGATGTAAGACCGGCAGGCAGGCAGGCACTCGCGCCTCGGCGGAAGGCGCAATCGTGCGCGCGGAAATCGAAATCGATAGCTCGTCTGGATGGCGCGAGGGATTGATAGAAATAGTAATTTCGCCGGGAAATAGAGCCGTGCGATCTTCGGGTTTTATTTTCCACGTGGTAAGTGAAACCAGGAGGGTGGAGGTGTGCTCGTTGGATTCTCGGGCTGGCCGAAATCGTTTCACGTTTTGCGTACGTGCGTGCAGTTGGGCACGGCTGCAGCAGTTTTCTTTCTTTCTTTTTTTGACATGTCTTGGAACATGCCAAAATTACGACAAAGCGAAGCTGTGATTCACGAATATGCGTAGTAGATGATCAGACAGCTGTTAAAATTACACGTACGTGTGTGTGTGTGTGTGTGATGCTTTATATATCTGGACCAAGTGGGGGTCAAAGTACACGCAGAAAGGAATGCACTCTGTTTTGTGTCCCTCTCTCATTTGCGTTCTCTCTCATTCGTTCGCGGATACTCGCATAGACCACGTGAGCCAGAGAGAACGTAAGGGACATAAAACAGAGTGCATCCTTTATTACGTGAATCTCCTTACGCGACTCCTACTCCTCAAAATATGTAGATGTGGTTTGAAAGAAATAAAAAATAGAAGATAAAAATAGGACATTAACTTCAAGGAATACGTATAAAAGGGGTCATTTTAGTTGCGAATGCCCGAGTTCCCGGATGGTCAATCGCTTTCTAACTGAGCCGATAATTAGATCATATATTTAAATCTACATATAATGCACATTTCGACGAATTCTTAAAAGAAAAACTCGTTTTATTTTTAAACTATCTTAATTAAGAAAGCAGGAGATGCCACTAATGTGGAGCTTAAATAGCTCGGTGATGAGAGAGCGAGATTGCCTGGCAAGCAGAAGACCCGAGTTCGATCTTAGCCGCGTCTTTCTCGCTCTGCCGTTTTTCGCCTCATATGACATTAAAAACGGATATCTGCAAGTACAAGCAAGCATCTCTGGCCATATTCTGACCTTTCCTTCCATTTGGAAATAGCGCGACTGCAAATCGAGCGGAACCGTTCACGCGAATATCTTCGCGAATCGTTGATATGTGTCAATTTCCCACGTTGGATTACCGTCTCTCAGAGACTTGGCGTTCTCGTGAACCGAATATGCGCGGCGTTGATCGCTGCTTAACCTAATTATTTCGTAACAATGAAACCCTGAAAATGATTCCGCAAAATTGACGAAATGCACAATCCTCCGAGATTGATCGAAAAGAGAGAATATACACCGAGAGAAAAATATTATTTGTAACTATAATCGTCATAATGAAAGAATTATAGACAGGAGAACCATTTTTCTAGTAAACGTTACTACAGCGATAATACCTTTATACGCATATTGTTGCTGCTATTTTTGTGGTGAAAATTATAAAAAAGATATAGTCGAGGCCGAAAATAATTATAATTTCTCTCAGTGTACGTAAAATCGAATTATAACATATGTTTTCTCTCCGAGCGTCAACTTATAAGAAATGATACGGGAGAGAAATTTGGCAAGAATTATTTTACGAGAAAATATGCAGAACTATCTCTCGATGCAATTTTTGTGAGCTTCATAGGTGTTCCGAATTTCAATTTCATCGAATTACCATCGGGGGTTTCAACCCCTAAACGTGCGAGGGATTATTTTTAGCCGCTCTACCCGTATTCAAAGCCCATCCGAATCGATGAGGGACAGGTTGTGTACATTTCCTTGTCGGAGAGACGCTTTCGTCCTTCGTGAATGATCAAGGGCTCGAATGTCCGGCGATTCAAGTTGTACTTACGTATGTCGAGCGAGTGGACATCTGTGACTGGGCCGAACAGCATCAGTAGTATGCACAGCCTAGCGATTATCGATAAGCAGTCGGTCTCCATGTTCTCCGTTGAGTGATGACTTCATGAGAGCACTCGACGAAAACGGCTGCAATCAGAACCGCAAAGTTCGAGTCAAGATTTTGTTCTCCCCGGTCCTTTAAGATAGTTGTGCCGCATTTTCAATGGCATATTAAGGAAGCCATTCACAAATTTAGTATTTATCAAGCAAAATTATGTTTCTATACATTTATTTTACTAGTAAATAATAAAAGTTAATTTAAGACAAAGTTGAAATAGACATATATACACGATATTACAAATATGAAATGTTATTATTATTTTTTATTTTTCTTATTAATGATATTTTTGTGCATTAGTTAACCTAATAGGATTGCACAGGTAGTAGAAAGAGGTATGTGAATATTTAAATATATGCATATACATATGTATTTCGAATGTTTCTATAAGTTATAAATTATATACTGTTGTATTTTGAAAATAAAATGGTCAATGATTCAATAATTCTGAAATTTTTGTAAAATGTCTTCTTAATATCACAGTTTTTCATTAAAATTCTAAATACGGTTTAGAAGTAATTAAAAATAGAAGTGGAAAATAGGTAATTAATTTCAAGGAATACGTATAAAATGTGCCTTCAGTTGTGAATACCGCAGCTTTTGAATAGTCAATCTATTTATAATTGCGTCAATAATTAGATGTCATATTTAAATGTATGTATAGTGCAAGTTTCAACGAATTCTTAAAGAACTCATTTTGTGCTACAATTATCTTAATCGCCGAGGTACGGCGCGTTTCTTTAATCATCGACATATTGACTGCCAAATACGAGTTATTTCGTAGCTGGCGTGCGAAAAGAATTCTCTGTTTCATTACGAGTTGATTCATTTACGCCATTCATTTAAGCGGATATATTCGTTCATTTCTGGCTATTATCATAAGAGCGGATAATTTTTACCAAAGATAGATGGAATTATAAAAGTCATGCAGTTCTTATTTGTTTTGTTACATGTGACGTCGACCTAAAGAAAAAAAGAATCACTAATATGGGCATGTTTTTCAAATCTCTTAATGGTGCAGATGCAAATTAACTCGCATAGAGGTACTTTTGGAAATAATTTTTTTAATTATAATATATAATTGCACTCCATTACAACGAGAATAATAATCCCTTTGGTGGTACAAAATACCATATTGCAGTACTTTTATCGCGAATATTGTCGAATAATTAATATACAGGAAAAAAGCGCTAAAATCAAAATAACATAATAATCTATTTTTAACCTCTTAAGCCTCTTCAATATAATTAATTGGCGTGTTAAAATAACACGCTCTTGCTCTTGAGATGATATCGGGAACGTAGTTCTCTAACGTCAACATGTTAATTACGCCAGCGATGGCGTGAAAATCGGTCGTTCCAAATAAGTATTAAAATATACGTGTTTTTCTCTCTCTTTTCAAGATTAACCGTTTTAGCGCCACGCAGCGCGATCGCGCTGTTCGCCTACTGTGGTGAAATGTGCCGCGATGTTTGGTCGCGATCATCAATTCGCAACGCGCTCGGTTCCAAATTTCGCAAACTTTTGAGTGTTTAGTATAACGTTTCTGATATGACTGATGAAATGAAGCGCGAGCGCGCCGGGCGGCATATTTCGACGAAGAAAAAAGCAGCGCGATCGCGTCGATCGGCGTTACTCGCAGATAAATGAACGAAGCGCTATCGCGCTGCATGGCACAATCCGACACGGATTTTTAAAAACCCCTGGCACTAAAACGGTTAAACTCTATAATTATATTCAGTAAATAGAATAATGAACAGATTGTTCTATATCAAGCTAATTTCTCTTTATTGTTTCACTTACGGCTCTTTTTGTTCTCTCCTTTGTACAGGTCAATTAATTATATCTCATGCTAATATGTTGATTATTATTTTCTGCGGAGTGATTCTTTAATTATATTATGCTAAAGCACTTAAGTGGTCGCTGACTCAGAGCGCAAAATAAATAGTGCTCTGTTGTATTTTGAAAATAAAATGGTCAATGTTTCAATAATTCTGAAATTTTTGTAAAATGTCTATATTAATTCTTAATATCACAGTTTTTCATTAAAATTCTAAATACGGTTTAGAAGTAATTAAAAATAGAAGTGGAAAATAGGTAATTAATTTCAAGGAATACGTATAAAATGTGTCTTTAGTTGTGAATACCGCAGCTTTTGAATAGTCAATCTATTTATAATTGCGCCAATAATTAGATGTCATATTTAAATGTATGTATAGTGCAAGTTTCAACGAATTCTTAAAGAATTCTCTCTATCTCTCTCTCTCCCTTTCTGCCTATCTATTTCTCTATCTCTATCTTTCATCTTGTATATGCTCGCGAACACGTATCGTCGACGTCTCGTGACATGTTGGGACGGCTCTTCCCACTTTCCACGGAAGAACGTCTCCCCGGGGAGAATACTAGTTTGATTTCCGCCGATCTCCGGAATCAATATTTAAAGCCGAGAAGACGGACTCAGGCCGGCCGCGTCGCAGGCGTGCCTCACGGGAGTCCTCGCGCGTCCGCCCGGCGCGTATCGTCCGTTGCCGCTTGCCTTCCAATTTGCCCACCATTGTTTTCGGGGGCTCGGATAAAACCCCCGATCGGGCACTCGGTCACGTCTGTCTGCGAGGCATCCCACGCGCGCATTTTCCAAACCGCCTCTCGAAATATTTCCCCGTAGTGGCGGCCGGAGTAGCAGCGGCCACACAAGCGGTGGATGAAAACGCAAGGGACGACCAGGGGTGGCGGAGGGTCGAGTAGAAAAAGGAGCTTAATCGACTTAAGAGTAAAACTACACGCCACGTTCGCGTATTCCTTTTTCTTGGTACAATGCTGGACGGCCAGTCAGCCTTCGCCGGCGACGACGACGATCCCCTGTGCTACGTGCGTGGCCTAGAGAAAACGTAGAGAGCAAAAGAGAGAGAGGAATAGAGGGAGGGAAAACCGCACGAAATCGAGTCGTCGCCCAATTAGACCAACTTCGCATCCGCGTGTCTTAGTGAAGACCCGGACGGCGAACACAGCCTTGGAATGAAAGAGCGAGTGAGCGAGTGAATGAGCGAACTTATTATATTTTGGCAAGAGCCCGGAGATCGTTAAACAATACGAAGCCGGTAATATCGGCCGGCCATGTTTGCTTGCGTGAATAACCGAGAGGTTCAAGGTTAATCGTCGGGTATACGTTCGAGAGATCCATTAGCCGTGATCTCTTGCTTAATATGTGCATTTTAATTGAGCAAGTCGGCTTTTATGTATCGTTTTTCACTAATCGACGATCTTGTAAAGAAGGTAAAATAACTTGCACGCCCCGAAGAACGTAAAATCTCGCAGGAAGAAATCACATATGGACTTAATAACAAAGCCGTTTTTTCGTCGTTTTAGCTGAAAAACGGGGTCCAAGAGTGAAAACGTTCCTTCGAGGAAAATGCGATTTTTCATATTTTTTCATCAATATCTCTGAAATTGTAAGAAATACTGGAAAAATGTTAAATACAGTATTTAATAGCATATACACAGAGAAAAGGACTCCTGTGGATTTAATATACGCGTTTGATTGATTCGGGCTTGTTTAATATAAACAATATAATTTAATATCAAATATCATTTTGTTGTTTAAATGCGAAAATGTTGTTTCATTAGAGTAAATTATGTTGTGATAGAAAAAATAATATTATTTTGAGGAAATATAATATTTTGCTTTCAACAAATAAATATTATTTCATAATACATGAAATATTGTTCCACGAAACAAAAAGAAGTTCTTTAATATTTTTCTAACATAGTGTTACTTCTTTCAAATAATTTATTGCTTGTGACAACTATTGCAATTTTTAGATGAAAATATAGAAGAAATATATTATTTGACGTAAAGATATTTATTGTTTAGCCAAGCAAGCAGTTTGTTGAATCAAATATTCGTACGATTGCTCTATTCCACAAGACTAATTCGTTTCAATTAAGGAAATTTCATTAAGCCCAGAAAGAAATATTTTCCTCCGTGTATATTCTATAACACAGTAACGAGAACTTCAAGAAAAAAAATATCCCGAGAAATTTCCCAAGAAATTTTTTTCCCACCCCGCATTGCTTAATTTAAAATTGACTTCTTTTATCACAGTGTTACAGAATATAGGATGTTATTAAATTTTATATAGAACATTTTTCTTTTATACTTCCTTCTTACGGTTTTATGTTCAGAGATATTAACAAAAATATGAGAAATTTCCGCTGGAATCGTTCCTCAGCCGAAAAGAAGAAAAACTAGTTGCGCCATTAGTCTCGTGTGTACTTCTTTCCCGTCTCAGATTTTTTCCGAACCTGCGAATTGCCGAACTCTCCTCGTCGGGCCATCGACGCTTGAGCAAAATTGAAGGAAAAAAAAAATTAAGGAAAATTAGCTAATCTCACCGAGCTGCGAATTCGACGCGGTCGGGTTTAATTCAATGGTGGAGCGGCGCTCGAAAGATTCTCTCGTGGAGCGGGAGGGGAAATTCTTTCCCTTTCGTTCTCGCCTTGTTATTATCGCGTTCGACGGAGGGCTTGAAGCTCGCGTATCTTACGTAGCGCCCGGCGTCGAGCCATCGCGAAAATAAGGAGCGCAACTTCCGCCGACGTTTCGCCGGCAACTAGACGCGAAGAGTAATTAACTGCACGAAGAGTAATTGATCGCAAATAGAAGCTTCGGAAACTAAGTTGCCCGACGCCGCACACTCCCTTCCCCTCCCTCCGTGTTCTGCTCGCGCTTCGCGCTCATAATGCATCGCGGCCGGCTCGTAAATGTCCACGTCGGGAAGAATTCGCGTCGACCGATGCGACGTTAATTAATCGACGCCGTCGCGCGACGATTTAATATCTCTCGTGACAGAGACGAACAGAGAGAGAGAGAGAGATATCGCGGCCATAATAAATATCGCGAATTTTTCGGGGTCGACCCGCCATCGAGGAGGTCACGTGACAAACTGTGCTCCGGTCAGTTAGCGTTATTCACCGCGCGAATCTACATCGGCTTCTACTTGCGTGTGTGTGTGTGTGTTTACGCGTGTACGCAGGGGCGACATATTTAACGAGCGAGATCGCGCTGAATAATGCGGAACGGCTCGGAAGGAATGGAAATAAATTTCCGAATGTGAGGAAGCGCCGGGTGAAATTTCCGCACGCATATCAATCCTCTTTCTCTCTCTCTCTCTTTCACTCTCCGCGGACGCGACGCAGCCACAAAGAGACGTTCGCGATCGACCGGGCGAAGTGAACGCGTCACCGGCCGCCGCCGTATTTACGTATTTACAAATGTTTATTTATGTATTTTACTATTAGAGAAGCGGATATTCATGATAATACGCGAGACGAAGGATTGAACGCTGCAGGGGGAGGGGGGAGAGGCGATAAATATTAATGCGACGACAATGTTACGCGCGTCGTGTTTTCTCGCGGAAATTGCCATGACAATGGCGGCGGTGTGTGTTGTGAAAAGTATCACTCGGACAATTATTATTGGCCGTTCTGTTTCGATAAATCACAATAAATATCGCCGGCAATCGAGGCTCGCACTGTGCATGCGCATGTACGTGCGCGTGTGTGTGTGTGTATAATATAGTGTGTATTGCCACACCTTGAATATTTTCAAGGAATAAAAATAACTTATCAGATGCTGGATGAAGTTGGAAAAATGTTTATATTCGCAGGAGGTGCTCGAAAGCGAGCTGATATCAATGCGATTTTCGCGTGACAAATTTTTTTCTCCTACCTCGCTTTGGAGATACCAAGCTGGTGTAAGAATTATCGTCTCATCCTGAATAATCCAAAATTTTTGGACTTACGTTAAACTTTTAATTCTATAATAACAGTTTGAGTTTTTGCTAAGATAGCAAAATAGGTTGAATTCTAATGATATTATTTATTATTATTTTAATGCGATTTAATATGCGATTTAATGCGATTTAATCTGCGATGATGTCTCAAATTTCCGTCTTCGCTGTTTTTAACGTCAAAATAGGTGGTTTGGAATATTCATGTCAATTTAATTATCGAAACATTGAGAACGTTTATAGCTTTAAAACAGCATTAAAATTACATTTGTGGGGAAGACCGGGGCAGGTTCGAATGAGTAGCAGATCAGTCAAGTGTTTCGTTTATGTACTTATTTTGAAAGAAGCAATGCGGGAGAAGTCGCAAAATGTTTCTTTCAGAACATAAGTACTAGCGTCGGGTTTTCACAACGTAAAATCGACAAGTATTACGGTTAACAAAAAGAAAAATGTGATTTGAGAGCAGCTGAGTAAATTTTCGTTTAGAAATTCTGTCTTCGTGTTCTCCGTCATGACTGGATAAACCTAAGTGACGTGTAATTAGTTAAACTACAAATAAATTTGTATTAAACAGTTCATGTCGATTTTCTCAACTATCTGAAATCTTACCTGACCTCCGATTTGATACTCCAATCATTTCTAAAATAAATATACACCCTAGCACAATGATATACGCTAATGTAATCAAATAAACCATATATTCACTATATTCTGACTGTCGAGAATGCGTTATAAATAACCCTTCATTCATTACTAAATAATTTTAAATATATATACACTTCTCAACGTGCATTAACCATATTAATTATATATAATGTTAACTACCTCGGGCTACATTCAGACCTATTCGGGGCACAAGTGCTTATATATTGATTATTATAGGCGAAACTATATAGATTATATATAGGATCTCCTAGCATAAAAATGTAGAAGATCGTCGCTATCATCGTTGTTTAATCAATCACGGCAATTAGTTAAATATGTATAGGCTCTCGTGATATACAATCAAGGGAATATGAAATTAGGCCAATAAGAGCCGACGCAGATTGTTGATGCGAGAATTATTATTATATGGGAGGATAAATATGTTTGACAGTGTCAAACGCACGCGTCAACTATTCTGTCAGTCTTCTTCAAACGTACGTGGAGAATCTTCCTTTCACGTCAAACCGACCCTGTATCCCATTATTAACCATTATTAACAATTTCTTATTAACTCCCCATTCCCAAACTAATAGTTAAAGTAAGCCTTTAATTTTGATTCTTTTTTTAAGAATATTGCGACGAATAACGCTTCCGCCAGGAGTCGAATCTGGAAACCTCCCCACTTGCCGGGCGAGATGTATTCGGCCACCGAATTCTATATAGTTCCATTAAAAATATATTCTTGTTATTCAAGAATAATTTTTACGAGTCGAGGAGACAAAATATTAAATAGAAAAGACGATATCTTCAAATCGATGCAATTTTTAGTTTGAAGATATCGTTCTCTTCATCCAATATTTTTTCCTTTCAATAAGAATTATTCTTGAATAATGTTAGAATACAATATTTTCAGTAAAACTATATAGAATTTCTTCATCAAACACGATTTGATTTTCATATAAGATTATAATATGATATATATTATTCGTATAAAATTTGTCTCGTTTATATATGAGAATATGACTTGAATTTTGACGTTAATTTTACTTGTAATTAGTTAATAAATATCGGTATCGTCAAAGTAGGTTTCTAATCTATAGGCCAATCTGAGTAGTCGCGAGCTGTCGTCAGAAGCGTCAGAGTAATATCGAAATTTCGACCCGGCGCCGTCGTCGGCCGCTTCCTCGCCGCGCTTTTTCACGCCCGTCGGCTTTTCGCCCGTCTGCGAAATGTTTCCCAAATACTCCACGGGGCACTGCGTACTCACTGGCAAGACTCGCGATTAAATTAAACGCGTTCCGCTCCCGCCGAGCGCGAATCATAATTTCGCGGGCTCGCGCGATTTATCGCGTTTTGATAGATTGTAAACGCAACGTGACGCCGCGGTTACAGCCGTTTCTTGGCGTATCAGGACATGTAGCATTGCTATCGACACAGCGTTAATTAGTGCGCACACTTGCGACCCGGATGTCACCGAAATACCATTAACGGCCCTCGTCCCACGAGAGAGAGAGAGAGAGAGAGAGAGATAAACAGAGTGTGGGGGAGGAGGAGGAGGCGTATCGCCCGTTTAGATTGCGTTTTCTGGTCCCTGCAAATAATTAGCGGTGCTCCCATATAACTGCGCGTCGCCACGGCGATTTGGACATTGGAGGCGCAAATTAGGACGGCGTCTACCTAGACGTGTTTGCCGATAATTTAATTGATTATTGACGTGCGCGCACAGACACACACATATGCACGCGTACACAGGTACATAAGCTCACGCACGTGCATCCATCGACAGGCGCGCGTCTCTCCGAAGGACGCAGCTGCTTACTCTCTTACGTTCTCTAAGACGCACGGGCGGTGGCCGCTTTGACGCGACGAGTCGCGCGGATCAAAGCCGATGCGCGCATCTGTCAATAGCAGGCAACGGGATAATTAAATGGGCGTCAATTTATACATGTAATGGCCCGCGCCACGAGTCGCGCCGGGCTAATTGACGTATCGCTCGGATCCCACTAATTATCTCACGCGACCGATGTGGTTCTCGCTTTCAACGCCGGCCGGTCACGCTCCGAAGGCGAAGCGTCAAGAAATTCACTCAGTACATGTCGCTGATGAGCCTTTCGCTATTGCGCGAACATACGGGAGGAAAGCAGAAAAACCGACATTTTGCCGCATTTTGCTCTCGGGCTCTAAAACTCCGTTGAAGATTTCTGCGGCTGCATGCGAACCAGCGACACGAAAATGATTGCAGATTACATTTCCTTGCGAATAATTGTTTCTTCAGATGTTTGAGGATTGACATTTTTAGAAACAAGAGCCCAAAACTGACGTATCTGTGACATTTATACGGCATTATAAAAAAAATATAATATAAACATTGAAATTATTATGTACATTATTTTGTATATTTATTGTATATCCTTATATGTTATCTTTAATCTTATATATTCTTTAAAGCTTGAACAATTTTACGATATATAGGGTGTCCCAGTTCTCGCGACTTTTAATTTTACCGAAAAGTTTTCCGAGCAATTTCCAGTTAACTTTTCCTCAACAAAAATGTCGAGGCACCAATAATTTCCGAGATATAAACGATTGAGAAAATGAAGCTTTCCGCGAGCTACGTTTCGAGTAACTAAATTGATAACAAAATTATTTTCTCCGATTTATTTCAAGTGAACTTTAATTTAACAGAATTTTCAAGTGAACTTTAATTTAACAGAATTTTAATTTGAGACTTCACTAAAAAGATAGAAGACTGGTTGAAGACTGAAAAGTTGTCACAATGATCTCCCTCGATATTTTCGCCAAGATAAAACTAACTCTAAATTCAGGGAATCTTTCGGTAAAATTAAAAGTCGCCAAAAGTGGGATATTCTTTATGTATTATTCCTTTATTATGCGGAAAAGGATCTTCTGATATCTTTCCGATCGTCTTAAACAAGCAAACGAGGAAAATAGGGAAAAATCAATAGCTAATACATTCAGTTATCTCGGTTCACAGAACAACCTAACCCTAACTTGCGTAGTTCAATGACAACTTATAGTTCAGTAATAGATAAATCAATGAAATATTTTTTAAAATCAATTATCATTTCTCAGACCGGAATATTATAATTAAAGATTCCCAATTAATGCGTATTCTAGAGTGGGAAAAGATTCAAATATTAGATCAGTTTCAGTATTCGTTGCGACTTCCGAATTAAATTTGATATTCACTGCATTCGATGAGAATAAATTGCTCATCAATCGAGAAACTGCCGTCGTTATCCATGATTCTTTGAAGTCCGGCGGCAGAATATTATCAATCATTATTGTTGCCTGTAATAATGTATACGGCATCATCCGGTGGGAATCGAAGCGAACTTTTCCAACTGACCCGACGTCATTTAACGAAACGAAGAGAATGCGCAATCAATTCACATCAGTTCGCAATTAGTAATAATCGCTACCGACGCGAATAGTACGTAATAATAAATAGCAAATACTTCCGACATGGCAGTGAGTTTTTCATTTAGCTCGTTCCATTTCACTCGTTCGGTTCGTCGGATTTATCGGGGCTCGCGCGAAAAACTGTTGACGAGCAAAGTGGGCCGATCGCGCATCCGGCTTCATGATGCAACACCGACACCGTCGCCGTCGCGTTCGTCATTCACCTATCACACTGAGTTTATCGCGACATAATTAGCCTCACAATGATCGTCTAATTCGCCGGTAAGCCGTTAACTCCGTAATGCTAATTTACGCTCCGACGTGACGGCGTAACTGCGTTTATCTATCCGCGAGTGATTAGTTAATTTTAAATTAGCCCGCTTGTGTTGTTTGCTAATACACGCACCTCATTCGTCGCTATCGCCGCCGAATGGTGGTGCGCGCATATGCACACCCAGCGCACACACAGGCACACACACATACATATCCGTGTGTACACACGCGGGCCTCTCCGTGGCACGCTCAAAGGGATCTCCGCTATTGCAATATCGATCGTGTGATATGACGGCTGCGGCTCGTTATCTTGGGCGCGATATGTCGATACCTTGTGATACACTTAATTGAAGACATTTCGCCTCATTAGCTATGCCGGTCGGACGTTCCGAATTTCGTAATTAAACATCGCCTTTGCGCGACGTCGCGCATCGTGACGCGTCATTACCGCGCCGCGGTATCTTTTCGAGATACGCCGGGTCGTAAAAAGAACCCTCGGCTCGTCCGACGTTTAAGTTATAATATGCAATATATAATATTGTAATGCATATATTATGAGTAAAACTGTTAGCCTCGATAATGTAGCACGCGACTCGGTATGAACGGAAAGTCGTGAAAAGTCGGGGTCCGGCAGCGAAGATCGAGAATATCGATGATAAGAGGATACTTTATCCTAATTAATTTATTTTGCACGTCATACTTTGAAATCTCCGTTTTTCTAATTTTTTTGCATTTATTACATGAAACGACCACGCAGAGCGATCAGCCATCTCGCCGATCGTCGATCGTTGATTTCTGCACATTTCTGCAGGGGAGAAGCAATTTCGTCGGCGTAACTGAATTTTTCGTCGCCTGAGGACCAAGAATTCGGTTGTAGGAGCAGAAAGATTCCCGCAGGAGGTTTCCATTCAGCCAATTGTTTCCGGTTGTCTCAACCGAACTTTAACCGTAGCCGCATGTTCACATAGATGTTCTCAGCCGCGATCACAGAGATATCACTTCCTGTCGCCGAGATTTCGTTTCTTGTCACCGAGTTTCTGCTTTGTTGCAGGGACTGAGTTCTCTTTTCCGCGTGTGTCATTACAAAATACATCCTCCCTCGCATTATTAAACCCTCCCCTTTGTCGTCTAAAAATATATACGCCCTCATATATTGCGAAACCGCCGTAATAACCGACGTATGATTGAGAAACGTTGACGTAACCGACTGGAGTCCCGCACTGCCGACTCGAGATCGGGACGTCTCCCCTCTTTCCTTGATTAGCGTCTCCGTCGAAGCGCTCGTCATTAATCGCGCAGGAGACATCGAATGTTAATTAGTCGACGGAGTTAATGCGGAAGCAAGGGGGAGCTGATTAATTAACGTCGCGAGATCAGGAATAGACCGCCAATGTCCGATCGTCGCGCGTCAGCCTTCGTCGCTGCGCGTCGTTCGTTAGAAAATGACAGGGCGGATCTGACATTTTTCAAGATTCGGCTCGAGCGCTCGCCGACGGCTTCCCCGTCCCGTAATGACGGGAACTACGGGGCCAATTTCTTCCTGCTGCCGTTGCAAAATACATTCGAGATTTTATGGAGCCTCCGGTAAGCCGGAGAGAGTCGCTGAAACTCCGCGGCTCGTACGGCGACGACGAAGGTAGAGGAGGCGAAGGAGAAGGAGGAAGAAGCGGTGGCGAACGTTCGGAGTCCCCGAAGACGAGGGGATGGGGTGGATGCTCGCTTTAAACATCCGAGGATATCGCTTTGAATTATCGAGCGCGGTCCGTGTGCACCGAACGTTATTAGCCGGGAATAACGCGATCGAACGTGGCGATCCAGCGATTTAGCGTCTCTCCGCACGCCCGGCGCTTTGATATTTTCCGGTGTCGCCCCTCGATAACCGCTTATCAATAAGCGACGAGCTCGTTCGCCATCCCCCCCGGGGCAGGGGGGAGGGAAGGGGGTAAGTTCGGCGCGACGGTAAGTCGTCGTTACGTGCTATCCGGCCGGCCGACCGGGGCGAATAACGCGAGAATCGCTCGTCTTAATGCTAATATGAGAGTTCGCGCTGGAAAATTGCAGCGGGGGATAAATTACTTAACTTCAGTTAGCCGGGCATACCAGGCTACCTAAGGCCACCGTAATTCCCACAAGAACCCTATTTAGACTTTCAGCGCTCGTTTATTCTAATGCCGCGCCGCGCTGTGTACGGAAGGCCCCTCTCTCTTGGCCATCCTCCCCCTCCCCCCCTCCGGACCCTTTATTCCCCCGTTCTCTTCGGGCAACACCTCGCGATGTACACTCATGATCCTTAGCTTATTGCGCGGGAGCGCGATACGGAGATTGCGCTCCCGCTGATCCCGGTAAACGAAAACCGATGAATACGCTCGCGAAATTATCGCGAGCGCGAGTTTAAGCGCGCCCTCTAATCACCCGGTGCGCTCGTTGCTCGCTGATGGTTATTCCAGGAAATTGTTGTTGCTGTTGTTGTTGTTATTATTATTATTATTATTAACGCGTTGTTTATTCAGCGCCCGGAGACAGATCTCCCCGAATGCAGAAAATAACGAGAACATTTCTACGTAAAACGTGTGGTGGAATATATTATATTTGTAGTTAAGCGGAGTAAGTAACATGTATAAAAGAAGCGTTAGAATTTTACCACGTGCGTTACCAGCATGCGGAAACATGTTAATATTGCCGTACGTGTTAATGCTACCGCATGCGCGACGCGCCGATTTTCATGAAAAACGGACGTCATGTGCACAAAGAGTCACAAATGCCCGGCCATTCCCCAGATTGCGAGTGTGCACTTTTTTTTACCTTGTACTCGCCGAACATAAGGCTGAACATCGCGCAAGCAACTGTAATTATAATGGCCGGGCAAGCGCGACGTTGAATAGACGATTTTCAACCCCTCACGAGTGTAAGCACGCACAAATGAGAAAGCGTTACCGTCTAAGTAATATTTACTTGATCCAAGTAAAATGGTCACACCAATACTCCTTGGTAAATATTTAGCAGAAGTAAAAATAATAATCTAGCAGGAAATATAATTGGCTATATACAATGTGATCTTTCGTTCGTATAAGTAGATACTGATTTGTATGTGTTAAAATAATTGCGACGAATATTACATTCATGATGTTGGGAATATCAAAGTTTAGTTTTAGATGATATTTGCTGGACAGAAAAATGTAAATTTAAAACCATTACGTATCTTCAGTGGAAACGAAGTATCACATAATTGTAGTAAATAAACAAAATCTTAAAAATCAAATGGTTAAAGTAGGCCGATATTGCATCCCGGAATGGTAACAGTATGTTTTTTGTAGTTTTCGGGCTGCTAAATCTGATTCTGATCTCTAATTATCGGTCCCACATGTAATTTCTCCTCTTTTGTTCGCATAAACAAATTAAGCCTACATTATTATACGAAGTTTTACATTATTATACGAAGAAAAACAAAAATATCGGATAGATTGCCTCCGTGTGAACGGTGGTAGAGCGAACGAAGAATTGAAAAAGAGCGTGCGACCCGAGTCAAAATTTTAGTCTCAGTTTGAATCTAATTTAGTTCTACATCAAGTGTTCAAAGGTCTATTATTGTGCTCCTTCGGTGCTACAAGTGGGGGCTTATTTCTGTTCTCTCCGCTCGAAGAAATAACATAGAATTTCAAATTTCGACTCGGGGATTCACGTGGACGAGGTAAGCAATCAAGACGGGGCGAGAAGTTATTCGTGGAGTATCGGAAGCTGAAAAAATCGAACTGAGCGAACCGGAGGACGCCAATAATAGAGGCTCGCCGCGAATGCGATAGCCCGTCCTTGACTACGTCCACGAGGACGTTCGGAAGGACAAAATTATCGAAGGCACGCTGGATATCGAGGACGAGTCGCGAATAACCGCCTCGTTCTTTGCGCCCCTCGACATTTATTTTCGCGCGCGACACAGTCCTCGATCCGACATCTTATCTACCACCGCCGATCATTATTAATCACATCTCTCCTGCGCTCAATTGACAAGCCGACTTATCGGCTCATTAAACCACGACACGATTCGGGAAGGAAAAGTAGGGGAGAAAAAATCCGACATTTCCCGGTGGTTATTCGTGACCCGGGCCGATAATAAAACGCCTACGCGCGGTATCCATCTTCCATATCGAGCCCTCCGAGGGAACTTCGTCGGATGCACCGCAAGNCCAACCCGCCCGCCCGCCTATGAACGTATCTCGTGGACGTTGCGGAGGGCGACGGGGGAAGGGGAGAACCGTAAGAATATTTCCTCCGATATTATCGAGAGCCCACATCTCCACTGCGGAATCGTGCGCCGACGGAGAAGGAGAGGACGGAGGGGTGCGAAACGGAACGGAAGCTCAGCATTACACGTGCACACACACACACACACACACATACACACACGTGTGCTTGGCGTGGACGGTCGGTCGTCCGCGTGTAAGACGCGCTCCCGAAGGAGGCTTCGTCCTGAATAGCCGGCGGAACCATCGCCTAACCCGGGTGGACCTATCGCTAGCTATTATCGCGTACCCTGCGGTTTTAAGCTATCGCGGCACGTAAGAGTGCCAAGAGGAACTTTCGTCCTCCCCTCATGGCTACTACCCACCCTCTCTCCTTCCCTGTCGCCTGCCCCGGCCGCCCCGTGCTCTCCCGGTCGGTGGATATAATCCACCCC